>NC_141057.1:17389938-17432438 GCF_041138505.1 Cibotium barometz | reverse complement strand
CCAAAACTTTAAGACCCTAAAACTGAGTTTTTCTTTACGAGGGTCTCAAGTTCCAACAAGTAAATACCATAAAGATTTTCAAGAGAATTCAAATGTGACTGTGCTTTGTGTCAAAGCACCACAAAAAATTGCAAATCCAACGGTATTCAAGTGATTTAGTGGGCGAGTCCTAACCTTTTATAATGTGAGATTGGGTACTAAAGTTAATTGTGCTTTGGCAGACAGTACCTCCACTTTGGAACGCTGTATGTGTTTCCAACAAGAGTGATCTTTGATGTTTATATGTGCTTTAACGTTGTTAACATGTTGTGTCCAATTTTCCAAGCATCAATGCATCATTGATGTTTATGTGTGCTTTAAGGTTGTTCAGATGTTGTCTCCAATTTTCCAAGCATCAATGCAAGTCTTGTATTCTTTCTAGCACAAGTGGTGCTAGCCCTTGGCTCATATCATGTAGCAACAAAGTATATTCTCTCGTAAAGAGAGAACTTGTATGAGAGTTGAGATTGTCTTAGATTATATGGACAAATGGTATAAGCCAGGATTCTGGAAGGGGAGGTTATGGATTCCGAGCCCATGGAGGGCACACATCTTGCAATATCAAGATATCACATGCTAATTTGTGCACACACCTTGTAAAACTAGGATATCACGTGTAAGTGTATAAGGTGGTGTGGTGAGTTGGCTCCAAGAACTGTACAGCATAGTCAGACTGGTTAGGATTAGGGTTCACCAAAGCAAGCCTCGGTCTCTCAGTGAACAGGCACTGTTCCCCGTACTGGCACATGCCAACGGATAGGATTCGATCCTCTAGGCGTCGCCTCGACTGCAGCTCTGGAACGGCCAACCGGACACCTGGCTGGTCATCATGCAGAAGATCTGATTCAGCTCGAGTCACCTTCATGCAACAGTGTTAATGCAAAAGAGATCGCCCCAATGACCATCCCTTTTAACCACGGAAGGCAGAACATCTTGTCTCATCCTCTCTCGTATGTTAATACCTTGTCCTTCATCTCACTGGATGCCTCTATCATGCTACGCCTCAAGATGTAGCCGCTGCATATCTTCAGACCACTATCAGACCACTAAGCCCAGCCCCTCTAATGAACTCCAATCTTCAGTACCAAAGAAAGTCTTCTTTGCTCGGGTTGCCCTCCCCATGGACCATGTATGCCTTGAATTCAAGCGCACAACAGACTGTGGGCATATCTGTACTTCACAGGGCACATCGCCACGGAAGAGGACTTCAAGAACTGGTTCTCCACTGTTTCATGGTAAAGCTTCTCCAGTTCGTTTTCATTTTGCTGGTGAGGGCTTCTTCCAAGTGCTAGTTGAATCAGTGGCACAAAGGGACACCATATGTTTGGTGGTTCCGTGCTACAATGGTAGCCTGGTGCACATCATCCCATGGTAGCCAGCGTTTAATCTAGAACATGTGCTCCAGAACGAATGCACGGTGTAGGTTAGCTTCCCAGACATACCATACTACCTGTGGGGGCTGACGACCCTACGATGGCTGGTGTGCTTCGAAGAGTCCTCTACACACCACCCTTCTGACCCTCCTGGACCAAGGCTACCATTGTAGCACAGAACCATATGTTTGGTGGTTCCGTGCTACAATGGTAGCCTGGTGCACATCATCCCATGGTACCCAGCGTTTAACCTAGAACATGTGCTCCAGCACGAATGCACGGTGTAGGTTAGCTTCCCAGACATACCATACTACCTGTGGGCTGAGGACCCTACGATGGCTGGTGTGCTTCGAAGAGTCCTCTATGCACCACCCTTCTGACCCTCCCGGACCAAGGCTATTATGACCACTCCCCTCTTCTGGTCTCCTTTGCTATATTGGAGTATGCCCCTCCCGGACCAAGGCTATTATGACCACTCCCCTCTTATGGTCTCCTTTGCTATACCGGAGTTTGCCCTTTGCATAAATGGACCTCCGCCCTTCAAGCTCAATATCTCCCACATGAGGAAAGTGGATTATCATGCAGGGATTGTGGCAGTGTGGAATGCAGGAAAAGCCCAGGGTGAGCCCCCAGTGAAACATTGGGTCAAATGCATCAGATATGCAGCAAACTTCTGCAAGAAGTATAAAGCTAAGAGAGAAGCTCATGCAAGCAGTGCAATATGAGGGACTTGACCCGGTCATTACCACATTGATCAACAACATAGATTCTTACCTACAGGCACAATCGATCGTTAGAGATGAAGCGATTAGGGTTCTCTCTCGCACTCTTTGGTTAGCCAAGGAAGATGCACCCACTAGCTTCTTCTTCCGGTAAGTCAAAAAAAAATACCACCAAGAAAGAATCAACAAACTCATGTTGTCTGATGGCTCGTTAACTGAGGATGAAGAAGAGAGCCTCCCACTTCACTGTGTACTTATCTGCCCCATCACTGGATCGTCCCCCTCGCTAGAGGTGGGATACCCGGAAAGATTGGAGAACTCTCTCTCAAGCTTTGACCAGGACGGTTGAAGACTCCTCCCTCCCAGCTTTGAGCTCAGGTTTGCTGCTGGTAAGATGGCCAAGGGACGCAGGGGATGGGAGCTTGGGACGCGGGGACGCCGTCCTGAGACGCGGCAGCAACGGGGACGGAGAAGTTACTGGCCGGGGACATTGTCAGAGAGCCGTTGCGCTCTGCAACGGTCGGTTTTCTGGCCGTTTTTTCGACCGTTTAAGTGGCTCTGCACTTGCCTTGTCCTTTGAGGCTTGTCCCTTGCCACTCTTGCCTATCTATATAAGAACAAGCACACGAGAAACTTTCTCTCACACACACCTTCAAGCAACTTTCAAGGCTCTTGAGTCTTTGGCACTTTGCTCATTGCTCAAGCTTGAAGGGGCAAGCCACACTCTAGTGACTAGTCTCTAGTATCTACTCTCTCCAGTCTCTCTCCCTCAAGCCTCTTCAAACTTCCAAGCCTTTGACACAAGGCTCCACCACTCTAGTCTCTAGAGTCTAGAGTCTACTCTCTTAGCTCTACTATCTAGTCTCTCTCCCTCAAATCTCTTCAAACTTCCAAGCCTCTCGGCTCTCACACAAGCACTCTAGTCTCTAGTCTTTCCCCCTCAAGCCTCTCTCCCTCTCTCAAGGCTCAAGCCATCTTCAACCATGGCATCCTCCTCATGTTGTGCAGGGACAATAGAAGGATGACAGAATGGACATGGTGGGAGGAGGTTAACTAAACTCCATCCGCTCATGGAGGCGATTCTCGACCATGGGCATGCAAGCTTTGCCTGGCCTCGACAAAGTGAGAGACCACCTCTTGCATGAGAGTGGACATGAGGCGCGGTTTTGCACAAATGTCACGCCCGAAAAGAGACGGAAACTTCTTGACAAGCTAGCCATCTACAAGGCAGTCAAAGCGACAAGGACACCACGAGTAGCCATGGATCCCACGATGATGGAGACAGGAACTCAAGCCTCTACAATGGAGTCATGTGGTGGATCGGGATCACACAAGCCATCACCTTCACCATCGAGTCAGAATGTCGCTCCATCCATGATGCCGGCTCCCTCCATCTCCGCGGCTTGTCAACCCTTGTGTGGCCCACGGTGAGAATCTACACTTGCGGAGAATTTGAACCCCAAGTTGAAAGAGAAGGTGGATATGGCAGTGGCCCGTTTCTTCTTCCACGACCGTCGACCACATTGTCTTTCAAGCAGCTAGGTAAGTTTGAACGATCATTGCCAATTCATCATTCATGTTTTCACCGTCCTAGTCTCCTTCTCATTAGTACATTGCTTTCTTAAATAGGTCGGAATACTTCAAGGTCACGGTTAAGAAGATTGGGAAGTATGGCTCAACCTATATATCCCCCTTATTTGAGAGCTTGCGCACTACATTTGTCGAAAAAGAGAAGCGCATTGTAGAGCAAGCGGCTGACAACACAAAGTGGCAATGGAAGAGGAACCGAGTATTCCTCATTGTGGGTGGATGGAGCGACACCCGCCGCAAGACAAGTATTCATGGCATGGTTGCATATTCCCGCAGAGAGATGTACTTCATCTCATCTCATGATGCATCCGACACCAGGAAGAGCGCGGATATGCTTGGATAGAAAACTATGGATAAGGTAGAGCACTCTACGAATTCCACATAAGGATGATTCACGATCTCCTCTGTCTAGCAGTAAAGCCTCTGCCGCTAGATGTGTTATTGACCTTAGCTCCATGATCTCTCTATGCAAGCATGGAACTCTATATGAGCTCTATGAATGCATAGACTACTCTATATATGTATAGAGATCTCTATGCATCCATAGGACATTATGCATCGATAATGCTCTAATGCATGCGTGGAGATCTCTCATACATGCACAAGCTAGCGTTTAAAATTATTTTTTTCATATTTAGATAAGGATCTATGTAAGGATCTCTTATGTATAGAGACCTCTATGCCTATGCATTGCCACTATGCATGTGCTTTATCCAAACCTAAGCATGAACTTTGTCTTGCGTGAGATATATAACCGGTGCATTCAAAGATATGGGACAAAAATTCATGTCACAAGTTGGTTACAATCCCACCCTCTCATGTACATCTTCTTGTTCTTGAAGAGAATGTGAGAGGAGAAGAGAGAGCTTGAGTCTTTGCAAGCAAGCAAGTACACACACACACACACACACACACACACAAGAGAGTGCAAGACACAAGAAAGAGATGAATGGTTGAATTTTCCTCTTTTATCTTCTTCTCTTCTCTACAACCATATAACTAAAAAGAGTACATACATTAAAGGGAAAGTATTGTCCTACAATAACATACAAAATGGTCGGTCCATAGTGTCAACTCGACTATATGAGATTGCGCTATAACTATGCGATAACTCTAGTACTCCAAAGTCGATGTCACACAGTCTGTCATTCACTAACGCCATATCAACCATAATCACACCAACCGTACAAGTGGCGTAAGTGCAATGACGTAAGTGCAGTATCTATCACCGAGGCGGATCATTAATGTCCGTTCATAACACTAGTCGAGCTCCATATCTCAACACTCCTCCTCATGCTCAACTCCATACACTGCACTACGAGTAAGCTCCTAAACATGTGGAGCTTCTTTGTGCCTAATGCCTTCGTGAAGATATCAACCATCTAATCCTCTTTGCTGAATCTCCTAGAATCTTCTCCCTCACAAAATGATAGTGCACCTCAATGTGCTTCGTTTGAGCATGGTATACTAGGTTACTACCCAGCTGTATGCTACTCACGTTGTCACAATAAATAACAAATCCCCTATCCACCACCATGGACTCACCCATATCACAAAGTAGCTTCTAAAACCAAGCTACCTCACAAGCTACCATATGTAGCAACATCCCTGTACTCTGCCTCTCTACTTGGCAAGGCAACTGTTGGCTACTTCTTACTACTCCAACTCACAAAAACACTCCTAAATGAGAACATAAATCCACTAGTAGATCCCTTGTCTGCAACATTACCTACCGAATCAGCATCTGTTTACCCATGTAGAAATGTCCATAATCAACTGTGGACTTTATGTACCTGAGAATATGTCTAGCCGTATCCAAGTGTGGCTTCCTAAGAGCCTACATAAATTAACTTACAAGTCCAATAACATAGCTCAAATCTCGTCTACTAATGGTCATGTAAATCAAGCTACCCACTATGTGCCTGTATGTATTGGGGTCCTCCAAAAGCTCACCTGTATCTGTGAAGAGCTTTGTGTTCTACTCCAATATAGTTGAAAGTCTTCCAGCTTGTCATACCATACTCGGACAACATGTCCAAGCCATACTGCTTGTGCATTTACAAAATGCCATGATGTTATCTCATCACCTCTATGTCCAAGAAATACTGCAGCTTACCCAAATCCTTCATCTCAAGTTTCTACTTCAAAAGCCTCCCAACATTATCTATGTCAACATCACTATCACCAGTGATAATCAAGTCATCCACATAGATAACTACTAGCATGATTTATCTATCTGTCTTTTTCACATAAAGTAAAAAATCTACATTGAATATCTGAAATTCAATGATAACAAGATACTTCCCAATCTTGTTTAACCATATTCCGGATGTCTACTGCAAGCTATACAAGGCTTTGTGTAACTTGCAAAAATAATCTGGATGTGCATCACTCTCATAACCTGGTAACTCTCATGTATACTTCTTGCAAATCACCATGCAAGAATGCATTCTTTACATCCATCTGATGTAAAGACCATACGTCTTTATATAGCCTTTGGCTAACAATATTGCCTTATACCTGCTCATTGAACCATCAGTGTTATTCTTGACTTTATATACCCACTTACATCCATTTTTTTTCTTTTCTTTAGACAAAAGCACTATCTCCCATGTTACATTTGCATGCAGTGCTACCATCTTCTCATTCATGGCATCTTTTCATTTCTTATTTCCATGTATATGCTCAAAACAAGTTGGCTTCAATTTCTATATTGCTTTATTCATGTTAGCATAATGACAAACTGTATATCCATCATATCTCAACCGGTCAACAGGATCACTAACCCTCGTAGACCTACATACATCTGGATCACTGTCAGGTGTCCTCAAAACAGTCTTGGTTCTCCTTACACTAGTAGTAACTAAAGATGGAATGCCAAGCTCCTCATCAATGCTCTGCAAGGAGTTGCTATAGTCACCATCCACATACGAGTGACCTGCTAAGAGATCAGGCACAAAAGGTTGATCTAGATTTTCCTTTCCTTTATGTGATACATATGTACCTACATCTATCCTCAACCTACTTGACCATGGACTAACATTGGATTTACTGCTAGAGGCCTCTTCAAGTCTACTAAGGACCTGTGATTGTTACTCTACATGTGGTGCAACATTAACACTTCTTACGTCTGCATCTTTTGTTCCCTTCACTGATGGTGCATACCAACAACTAATCTCGTTAAAGACAACATATCTGCTTACTTGCATCTCATGAGTGGTAGAATTATAACATCCATAACCTTTCTGCTCCACAGCATAACCAATAAAGATACATTTCTCTACCTTTGTATTCAACTTTGTTCTTACTTCATCAGAAACATACACATATAAAACACATCCAAAAACTTTAAAGTGAGACATATCTGCATATAAACTTTTGTTTAGATATCATACCATGAACAGCTCTCGTGGATACCTTGTTCATAATGTACAGGACAGTTACTTATTCTTCCCAAAAATAATGTTACATATTCTTTTCAACCATCAAGGTATAGGTCACTTCTGCAATGTGCCTAATTCTCCTTTCTACAACACCATTCTGCTATGCAGAGTATACCTACATGTAAACTACCTCTTGATTCTTTGCTTTCTCAAGAAATTACTTAAACTTATTATAGAAATATGCTCCCCCAACATCTGATCTTCAACATTTTATTTGCATGCCTGTTTTCTTCTCTCGACCAAGACTTTAAATCTCTGAACGTGAGAAAACACTAAATCTCTGAAAGTGAGAAAACACCTCACTTTTCTCCTTCTTGAAGTAAACCCACACTTTCCTAGTGTGGTCATCAATGAATATAACGTAATACTTACAACTTGTAATTATTGCAGTATTAGTCGATCCCCATACATCTGAACGTATAACATCTAATAACCTTGTACTGACATGCTTTTCATGTGAAAAAGCATGTTTGACCTGCTTATCAAGCTGACATGCTTAACATACTGTATGCATGCCATCAACCTTAAACTTTAACAAACCTCCAGTAATATTTTAAACCTGAATAGACTTCAATAATTGTATATTCAAATGACCAATGTGCTTGTGCCATATATCAATATCTGTAATGACACTTGTTTCATGCACAAACATGGCTACCTTTACCTTAGACACGTTCACATCTAAAGTAAACATCCTACTATTTCTGTTACCCTTTGTAGCCAAGTAACTGATTTTTGAAGTCTTTTACACCACAACTTAAAAGCTTAAACCTCACTTGCAGACCTTGCTTGACCATCTGTCCAACAGAAACCAAGTTCTTTGTAATATTTGAAACATGAAATACATCTGCCAAGTACTTCATTTTTCAATCTTGTATATACAATTGTATATACAATGCCACTTTACCAACATGCACAATGGAATGCGCAATATCATCACCTGCTTCTATACAACCTGATTTCTACTCACCACGACTAGTCATGTGACTAGAGACGCTAGAATCCACATACCATATATCTTGAGATCTTAAAACATCTCATGTTGCGGATCTAAGCATGTTTTGCATTACAAACAACTGCTCCATTCTATGATCACCTCCCTATTTACTAGATGATGTACAATTACCTTACTGTAACTTTCCACTTTTAATGTCGTTGTTCTTTTTATAGCAATCCTTTGCCATGTGTCCTGGTTTACCACAATGATAACACTCTATGCTACTTACATTCTAATTTCTTTTCCAACCACCTCAACCTCTTTGCCTCCCTTATCTCTCAAAATTGAATGCTCATTAACCTCAATGAGTTATATAAAAAAGTCATTAAAAATTAATCTTTTTACTAATCTTTCTCTTTTAAACTAATCAAAGACTCTAATTATCCACTAATATTTAATTAATTCACATAATTGAATACATCATTAGATAGAACAAAAAAATGCTAATCTTTGTACATCAACAATTGTGTAAACTAATCTAAAATAAAAAATAATTAATCTCTTAATTATGATCTCCTCTTTTAAGATGAAATTAAGCAAGAAAAGTCATATTTTTCCAATTGATGAAAAAATTGATGTGATTAAATATTCTGATGTATTTAGATGCTTTCAAAACAATGAAAAATACCAATTTTGATTATTCATATGATCAATTTAGATCCCAATTAACTTATTTTTTAATTTTTTGACTTCTTGAATAAGATTAATCATCTTTAATGACAAAAACTAATCTATGAAAAAAATTAATCAAATTCAAAGATTTTTGATAATTCTAAAAAATTATCCACTACTTCTAATGCTTGCTAACACTGTAATCTAAACAATTTCAACAACAAACACACAATTACAGTAGAATTAATGATCTTAGTTCTATGTTTAACACTAAGAAGAGCTAGCATTCACTAAAAATTACATTTTATTGTATTTTTTGATGCAATGGATACAAACTAATACAAACTATGTGCAAGCCTTAAGAACATGAAAAGTCATAAAAATAAAAACTATGTGTAAGCCTTAAGAACATAAAAAGTCATAAAAATAAAAAAAAAACTACAAATTAATGTAGATAAAAAAATTAAAAAATAACAAATTAAAAAAACAAAAAAGAGAGCTAGTCTACACTAAAACTCACACAAATCACGATCAAATCCACATCTTTTTCATGGAAAACCATTAATCAAGATAATGTCAATAGGTTATACATAAATAAGAGACAAAATGATAAAAAAAGCTAAGGAATGGTTCGCTGACACTGACGCCAGAAATGTTATCGCTCACCCTAATCCTCCTTAAAACAAATCCAAAAAGAGATTACCTGGTGAACCGCAACTATCATGTGGATTTTTGCAATCACCGAGCTCGTAACCCTTGAGATCTCCAAACTCTACAACTCCTTGAGACGCAATTCCATCGCGTCTCCCCCACGAACGTTGTCACACCACCGCGTTTGCACTACGGGTACTCGTCCCTCTTCTCACCTCACTTCACTCACACACTCACTAGCATGTTTTAGAAAGAGAGATTAACAAGAGCAGAACTCAATTGCACAATGAGAGAGTATGTTGTAATATGAGAGAAATTCACTTATATACATGACCATAAATGTTCACTCACTTAAACTGTGACCGACCAAACACTTTAAACTGATAAGAGACTTAATGCTATTACAATGACTACTCTCGTAATATATCCATTAAGTACATCACTTAGGACTTCATTCTATCTTGCTACCACAGACTCTTGAAGCAAGAACCGCCATCAATACTCAATCGCTCCATTACGGATGCTCGTACAGGTGGTAGTTTTGGATACTATTATGTCATATGTTAAATGTATGACCCTTTGGTGTATCTACCATGACTCTTTCATATAAGCAATAGCTCTTGTTAATCCTAGAATTGGATTAACAACCTTATTCTATCCATTGCTCAAACAAAAAGTGAAGAATTATAAAGAAAAGTTTTAAAGAGAACCTACAAGACCATACACAACAAACGACAACATCTAAATGCAAATTAATGATGATGAAACCCTCAAACTATAGTCCGAGTAAAAAAGCTATATTTCATGTAAAATTTATAATATTTATCTCTTTTTTTAAATTCATCTATTCAACTTATGCATAGAACTGCTTAGATAATTATTACTGCTTATGAATTGAATTGCTTTGAACATACTTGACTAAGTTTCTTTAAATGCAAATCAAAATTACCCAAGAACAACTCTTCAAAATGCTCACTTTGACTCAATAGAGTATTGATTGATCCCCAAATCTCTTCAATTCTCTCTTTTTTTCCCTTAATTTAATTGCAAAAGTAGACTCTTTGGTTGGACCTAATGGAGATTTGAGTTACCCACTCAAACCACTCGATCAATAGATGCTCTAGTAGACTCTCTCTCTCTCTCTCTCTCTCGCGTTGAAAAACAGGTAGAGAGAGAGAGAAGACACACATAGCAGCAAACCCTAACCATACAGAGAAGTCATCTCCCTTCTCACACGATGCATAAAGCCATAATCCATAACACACAACACACACAATGTGTTGTGTCCACACACAACTAACCCTAGCTAATGTCCACACACTATGACCAGCTGGATGTCGTCATTTATGTCTCACACCTATTCCTACCTAACATGCCAGCACAAAGCACAGCTGGCACAAGCTGATATCGACTGCCATAAATAAAGATATAGATGAGCTTGTGCTATCAAAGCTTTCAACACTCCCCCTCAGGCTCATCCCACGTACTCCCAACATAGTATGGAAGTACTCAAACTTCTCCCTGCTAAGTGGCTTTGTAAAGATGTCGGACACCTGCTCTTCAATCTTCACATACTGCAACTCTAGTGTACCATCCAGCACTTTCTCTCTAACAAAATGATAGTGAACCTCTATGTGTTTGGTCCACGCATGAAAAACTGGATTCTTGGCCAACTGTATGCTGCTCATGTTGTCACAATAAATGACAACCTTGCCATCAATAGGCTCACCCAAATTAGCCAAGAGATTCTTTAACCATACTCCTTCACATGTAGCAATGGCTGCACCCCTGTATTCAGCCTCTGTACTAGATAAAGCAACAATAGGTTGCTTCTTACTACTGCAACTCACCACCACTGCACTTCCAAATGTAAAGGCATAACCACTAGTAGACCTCCTGTCATACAAGCTACCTGCCCAATCTGTGTCTATGTAGCCATGTACATCCCAACCTTTACCATGCTCATAAAGAAGACCATAATGTGCAGTGGTCTTTACATATCGCATAATGCGTCTCACTGCATCCAAATGAGGTTTTCCGGGACTTTGCATAAATTGGCTTACTAGCCCCACAGCATAACTGAGATCCGAGCGTGTGATAGTCATGTAAATAAGACTGCCAACCATCTTTCTATACATAGATGGATCATCCAACTCTTTACCAAAATCAACCCGCAACTTCACATTCTGCTCCAAAGGTGTACTCATTGGCTTACACACTGTCCTCCCATATTTTGCCAACATATCCAATGCATATTAGCGTTGCACTAACCATGTACTTACACGGTCTTTGATCACTTCAATCCCAAGAAATTATCTCAATTTGCCCAAGTCTTTCATGTCAAACTGTCCACTCAATGCCTTCTTGACATGCATAACATCTGCAGCATGATCTTCTCTGACAATCAACTCATCCACGTAGATGACAAGTAACACAATCCCATGGATCTATTTTCTTCACATAGAGTGAAGAATCTGCTGAAGAAACCTGAAATCCAAGGGAGATAACATATTGGCTTATCTTATCACTCCAAGCACGAGGTGCATGCTTCAAACTATGTAATGCTTTCTTTAATTTGCATACATGACTGGGATACCTCGGGTGTACATATCCTTCTGGTTATGCCATATAAACTTCCTCTTGTAGATCACCATTTAGAAATGCATTTTTCACATCCATTTGATGCATTTCCAATCATTTGCTGCAGCTATAGCAATGACTGCTCTCACTGTTCCCATCTTTGCAACTGGACTAAATGTTTCATCATAGTCCAAGCCTTGGGTTTGTGTATAACCCTTAGCTACCAATATTGCTTTATGGCGTTCAATGAAACCATCTGACTTGCAACCAATGACATTTTTGCATTGTGGTAAGGCAACCAAATCCCATGTTTCATTATGAACCCCTTTGTAAACCCCTTTGCAACCAATGACATTTTTGCCTTGTGGTAAGGCAACCAAATCCCATGTTTCATTATGAACCAATGCATCCATCTCAACATCCATTGACTTCTCCCATACATGCTTTCCAATAGCTTCTGTATAGCATGTAGGTTCCACATGCTTCACCAAAGAGGTCATATATGCGTAATGCATAGCAAAATCACGATATGTTAACCTGTCAACTGGATACCTGACCCTTTGGGATCTCTGCAATGCATGCGGATCACTCTGAATACCTATCACTAGCATGTGGAGGTACATATCTATCCTGTTGCCTTGCACCACGTGTGCATAAAATTGGTATGCCAAGTTCCTCATCCAAACTCTCTGAACTTGACGACTCATAACCTCTGATGCCAATTCATTCAACTTTCTTTTTCCCTTTATCCACAGCACTACTCCCAGTGCTCATACTCTCATGTCTCAAGCGTCCTGACCATGGACGTATAGTACTACTTTCAGACTTTGCTGGCCCAGACATAGAAATAGAACTTGCTTGTGGCAAGTTCACATGCACATCAGCAACAAGGGAATCAATGACACCCTCATCCTTTGCTTTGTACCAACTAGCAAGTTCATCAAACACCACATCTCGTGAGATAACCAATTGCCTAGTTTGTGGATTGTAACATTTATATGCCTTGCAATCTTGTGCATAAGCAACAAACACACACTTCTCTACCTTATGATCCAACTTCCTCCTTCTCTCGTTAGGCACATGTACATAAGCTATGCACCCAAACACTCTGAGGTGTCCAATGTCTGGCCTAAAACCTATAAGCCACATCTCTGGCGTACTTCCATGTATGACTGTTGTGGGTGTCTTATTAAGTACATACACCGTGGTAGCACACGCTTCTGCCCAAAAATAGTGTGGCATGTGTTACCATATATATAGGCGGGTGGTTGCAGGATCAGGGTGCCCAGTTTTGTCTACTCAGGCACCCTGTAAATAGTAAAAAAACAGGTATTTATTTACTTTTAGTTTCCTTTCAAGTTCTTTTGTTGGAACGTCACATGCAAAGTTGGGAATATAGTTGCATAATCTGATTAAGCATTAGATAGCTAAAAGTCCTCATTTCCTTAAGTACAAGCTCAATGTATACACCATGTCCCAAATTTGGGCTGGTTCCATAAAATGCTAATATCTTTCACATAAAAACTCATATGAGATTTCCACTTTGCATCTTAGATCTTCACATAATATAGAGCTTAACTTGATTTTTTGAGAAATTTTTAAGCTATTTGTCTATTTTCTTTAAATATTTCAAGGTCTTTAAAGTGTTATAATATATGCCACTTTTTGCACCCACAATAACTACCACTTAAAAATGCATAATCTTGTAGATCAAAAGAGTGGTAGATAGTGAGACATTGGTAGAATATGGTGGTTAGTCAAAATTGCAAATCCAATGGTTCGACTTTTAATGATCTCTTTTCTAAAATTCTTCCAGACTATCAGAAGGCCTGTAAATACTAATAATCTAATTATTAAAATTACATTTTTGATGTAAATCATCTAAAACCTATAGGGACTAGTGTACTTGTATTGGTGCATCTATGGAAAAAAAATAGATCACTCTAAGTATAGAGAGATCATTTTTTTATTGTTTCATCATATTTTTGGTTAATTTTGATAAATTAGACTAATTTATATTAATTTAAGTTATATTGGGAGTAAATTTGAGTGTATGTGTATTTTTTATTAGTTTCTTGATCTCGTTTGAAGTACCTTTTCTCCCCAAACTTGTTGTCCAAGAATTGTCCGAGTCCAGCATAAACTGGACAAAACTGGACACCCTGATCTTGCAACAACCCAGGCAGTGATATGTGTGAACACACTTAGGACCGCCGAGGCACTTTTTTCCTCTTTAGGAGGTTTTTTCTCTCGGCTTGTATATATGCCCATTATTCTAGGACTAACTAATATTTCTACACTGACACAATCTAATACACTGTGTGTTGTGTGCATTCTTACTTCTTCTTCCCCAAGCTTTGTGTACTTTCCTACAACCCTAGTTCCAACAATTAGTATCAGAGCAGGCATCGGCACCCAGGACTACGCCGCTAGCATTCTATGACTCACGTTCTTCGATTGAGGTGAGCTTTCACGAGCGCTTATAGGTTCCCAAACTCTGCAGATATTCTCGTGGACCTTTACGTTCTCAGAAATTGCATCAGAGATCGTTTCAAGCTCCGTTTTATGAGTTCTGCACGGGTATTTTTGTCATTTCGTGCAAAAATTTTGAGAGTGCTGTTTTTTACAAAACAAGCATACGTATTCTCTTGTGGACCGTGCTACATAGCACGAGTTATTTTTTGTTCAATCTTTCCTCCATTGCAGGTAGCTTTTGCATCAGTTTCAGTCAGTGGCCATGGCTCATAACAACAATGATGTATTTTGCATGTTGTCTGTTGATAACAAACTAGATAGAGACAACAACTACCCACCTTGGACATACATGGTGCAGCATGTTTTGGTTGCAAAAGGAGTGTTGAACATTGTGCAAGCAGGGTATGGATGTACGTCCACGTTCTGTGGATATAAGATCTGTTGTTGAGGATGTTACAGGTTCTAGCAGCTCTACTGTTGCTGCTGTTTTACCCACTGCTAAACAACCTCATTGGGATATTAAAGATGCGCAAGCTCATGCCTTGATTGCACTCTTTGTTGAACGTAACATCACTCCATATATTCGTTCAGCTAAAATAGCAAAACAAGCTTGGGATATTCTAGTTGGTTTGGCAACATGTCATAAACGAGACAAAAATCTCTTACCTGCATTAAAAGCTAGAATCGAAGATTACGCAAGAAAATGACATGAATGTTTTTCTTACTGAGATTAAAGATATCAAGGAAGAGTTGATTTCTGCAGGTGAGATTATTCCTGATCATTCTCTTCTGCAGACTGTTCTTGATACTTTACCTTAGTCATATCAAACTTTTGCTTCCACGTGGAGACTTGTTACTGAGGACAGACCTGATGTTGTCAAGTATGATACTTTAGTCAACAAGCAAAACGGGGCTAGGCAACATGCAATTGATCAGGCATTTGTTGTTGCCTAGCAAAGAAGAAGCGATAAGACAGTCCCTTCCACTGTTTCTTCTTCGATTAGTAGGTCTGCAAATTCTTCTCTTTCCACAGGTAGCAACAATAGGTCCGAGAAGGCTCTTGATAAAGGTAAGAAAAAAATCAGGGACAACTATTGTAAGGTAACTAATCATGTCGTAAAGAATTTCCTTAAGCTAAAGGCTAAAGAGACAAAGAAGAAAGAGTCAAACGTAACCACAAGACCAAATGCTTCTACAAATGTATATTCCGCAAATGTTGTGGAAGATATAGAATGGGCATTTAGCATGTATTGCCAGTATGACCCATCTGTACATGATGCATGTTTGGCAGTTTTTGTTGACTCTGATGTATGGTATTTTGACAATGGTGCTACAAAGCATAATACCTCGCATCGTAATATATTCACTTGTCTTGAGGCTGTCTCTAATGGGAATACCGTCACATGCACCAATAATGCTTCTTACCCAATGAAGGGCGTAGATAAAATTATGATAAAATTATACTTACTACTCCAAATAGCAGTGCTTTCACACTTTCAGACGCTTTGTATGTGCCAAGGATAAAGAAGCATCTATTGTCTGTCTCTGCGCTTGCTAGACTTGGACTTGTAGTCAAATTTGTAAATGATAGATGTACTGTTCATGATTTGACTTCTGGTGACATGAATGTTGCATCTGATACCTTGTTTCGTGGACTGTATAGACTCAATTCTTATGACAAGTGTGTTGAAGATTCAGTAAATGCAATTTTTGATGAAAAGACAGTTTTCGATGCAAAACTATAGCATGCTCGTTTTGGTCATCTGAACTTTGCTAGTTTGCTGCGTTTGCAGAAATTTGATATGGTTGCTTCATTGCCCCCTCTTGAGGCACCATTGAAACACGTTTGTGAAGGACTGTATTTTGGACAAAATGTAGCGTTTTGCGTTTCCAAAGGATGGTTCTATGCGGGCCACTCGCAAAATTGTAACTTGTACATAGTGATATATGTGGGCCTATGCAAACTCCGTCATTTGATAAACACTTGTACTTCGTGACTTTCATTGATGATTACTCAAGGCATGCACGGATATATCCACTGAAGGCAAAGTCCGAAGTGTTTTTGTACTTCAAACAATTTTTGCTTATGGTTGAAAATGTATCCAATTGTACTGTGGATACTCTTCGTTCTGATCGAGGGAGAGAGTACATGTCTAAAGAGTTTGATGCATTTTTGGCTACTCGTGGGATAAAACACCAATGTACAGTGCCGTATACTCCTCAGCAAAATGTTGTTACTAAGAGAAAAACAGCTCACTTATGGAGATGGCACAATGTATGGTCAAAAGCTAAGCTTTGCCACATGCGTTTTGGCTTTAGGCTGTCATGTGTGTTGCATATGTACTCAACAAGTGTCCCACTAAGGCCTTGTAGTCTATTGGTCACTTGCGTGTCTTTGGTTGCTTCGTCTATGCTTTAGTGCCTGTGCAACAACATAGAAAATTGAATGATAAGACTGTCAAATGCATTTTTGTTGGTTACAGTGCCGAGAGCAAGGGTTACAGATTGTATCATCCGCAGTCAGAGCATATCTTGATTAGTTAAGATGTTTTTGTGGAAGATGCTGTGGAGCCTTTGTTATCATATACCAAAGAGACAGATGTGAGCTCATGGGATGTATTTGATATGTTGTTGCCTCTGTTTATAGGTGGGAATTCAAATGTAAGTCCTAATGAGGTAAATATTCAACCTATACAAATTTCAAACGACATCATAGATCAGTCTATTTTTTATGCAGATTTACAAGATGTAATTTATGAGGATAGGACTCAAAATGAGCAAGCTAGAGCTATGCCTAAATGACTGGTGCAAACCTTACGTGAGAGTAAAATTGATGCAACTATGTCTAGTCATACTCGTCCAGGTTTTCAGCATGCCTCTTATGCATCAAATTGTTATGCTTTGGCTGTGTCTAGTATGTGTGAAGAGAAAGAACCTCTTTCATTTGATGAGACACAAAAATCAAAAAGTTGGTTGGCTACAATGCAAAGTGAATATGATGCTATAATGAAGAATGGTACATGGTCTTTGTGTGATTTGCCTATTGGTAAAAAAGTCATTGGATGTAAGTGGATTTTTAAGTTGAAATGAAAGCCAGGTGATAGTGTTGATCGCTATAAGGCTAGACTTGTTGCAAAGTATTATGCTCAAGAAAAAGGCATTGATTTTGATGAGACCTTTACTCCCACTTGTCGTATGACTACCATTCATACTATTTGTGCATTGGAAGCTCATAATGGTTGGAATGTACATCAGTTGGACATAAAGACTGTGTTCTTGAATGAAGATTTGCATGAGGTGTATATATCGCAGCCTCGTGGTTTTGTTCAAAGAGGGCAGGAAAACAAAGTGTACAAGTTGAAAAAGGCTTTATATGGTTTAAAGAAGCTCCACGAGCTTGGTATAAAAAGATGCATGCATATTTGACTCCACATTGTTGTCAAAATAGTCCAACAGAAAGCACTTTGTATATTAAACGTGTGGATGATATACATCAAATCATTGCTCTCTATGTCAATGATATGCTGCTCACAATACCAAATGAGAGTCATATTGCTGATTTTAGGATTGATTTGAATGCTGTCAAAATAGTCCAACAGAAAGCACTTTGTATATTAAACGTGTGGATGATATACATCAAATCATTGCTCTCTATGTCAATGATATGCTGCTCACAATACCAAATGAGAGTCATATTGCTGATTTTAGGATTGATTTGAATGCCTCTTTTGAGATATCAAATTTAGAGCATTTGTATCATTATTTCGAGATACAATTTAAGCAGTGTGATGAGATATTGCTTTGTGTCACACAAAGTATATTGAGACATTGTTGTGGAGATTTGGCCTTGAAGACTTCAAGCCTATCGCTACACAAATGGAGAGAGATTTGAAGTTGAGTCTTCACGATGCTTGAGATCACTTTGATGTCACACTCTATCAAACAACTGTTGATTGCCTCATTTATGTATGCATTACCAGATCGGACATTGAGTTTGCACTCTCACAAGTGAGCAAGTTTATGCATAGCCTAGGGTCTTAGCATTGAAAGACACTTAAACGCATCTTTCACTACTTGAGTGATACCATACATCTTGGGTTATTTTATCCCAAGGAAGATCGTTGCCGCCAGATTTACATGCTTTTTCGGACTCAGATTGGACTGGTTGCTATGACACAAGAGTGTCCACAAGTAGTTTTTGTTTCATGCTCGGTAGCTCATCCATATCTTGGTTGAGCAAGAAGTAACCTACCGTGGCCACTTCTAGTTGTAAAGCTGAGTACAAGACAGCTTTCACAGCTATGGTTGAGTATGTGTAGCTCAGACAGCTTATGGAGACTGACTTGGGTGTTGGACAGGAGTTTGCTACCTCTATCTACAATAATAGACAGAGCGCATTATCTTATGTTATGCTTTCTCAAGAAATGCTCAAAAGCACGTGAGGTGTATTCACCACCTCTATCTGTTCTCAAACATTTTATCCGAGAGCCTTTGTTTCACCATTGTGCATAACCAATGGTACACTTCCAACATGTATGATAGCATGTTGGGTATCATCTCCTGTCTGCACATAGCCTTTCAAATCCATAGGCTTCATATGCTCAAACCATTCGCTATAACAAGTCATATTTTTTATGTTCTAGAGTCCATATACTAAGTGTCATCACTTTCACCATTCGTCATCATAGATCCCACAACATGTTTGATGACAAACAAGTGATTTGCACTGCCATCATTACTGCTTCATGTATAATTTCAACCACTTGTATAATTTTCACCATGTTGTGCATAATGTCCACCATGTTGTGCTCTACCCCCAATCAAATCATTTTATATGCGAAAACAATCACGTGCCATATGACCAACTTTTTCACAGTAATCGCATTCCATATTTTGCATAGATGTTTGTTGACCTTGCTAACGTCCTCTACCACGAGGATTACCTCTGCCTCTCCGAGGTGTATATCCACGACCACCTCTAGCACCAAAGTAGACTGAAAATTCTGTTGTGATGACATGTCCTGCCATCCACGACCATTACCACGTCCACGTGATGCAAATCTGTCCCTGCCTCTAGATCCCCTTTGTGAATACAAAGCCTGATTTTTGCTATTATCATCATGGCTAGTAGATGCATCATGAAAAGAGTCACTGAGTTTGATTTCCTCAACAAGCAAGAGTAAAACCAACTCATCAAGAGTAAAACCAACTCCTCAACCGAGATGGATATATCAAAAGGCTTATACTCCTTGCCAAGACCACGCAAAGTAATGTCTACCAAATCATCATCAAACATAGGGACATTGATTGTTGCCACTGCATCAACATACTTCTTTATCTCTTATACATAATCATGGATGCTCCTTCCTTTCTGTTTCACATTATGAATCCGTTGTCTCAACTGAGACTTGCGAGCACTAGTGTCTGTATCATACAGCCTTACCAATGTATCCCATGCATCCTTGGGATTCTCAACATCATGTATATGTATGAGTATAGCATCTGAGATACATATAGACAGATAATACAAAACTTTGTATGCTCTCTCTGACCATTGCTTATGAGCTATAACCTATTGCTGTGTAGGTTGCTGAGATAGTTCCGACTCTAGTTTCGCACCTATAACAAGATTCCAAAAATCTTTTCCCTTCAGAAAACTTTTAATCCTGTACTTCCATGTCTAGAAGTTCTTCCTATCCAATTTTTTACCCATAATTTGTACTATGTTGTCTGACATATTTGCTCAATGCAAATGCACCTTCCCCACATGTCCAAGTCTGTAAACGAGCCTTACTCAACTCAACCAGACTCTAATGAGTGTTTCAGATACTCCAAAGTAGTCAACAAACTTCACTTTTGATGTAGAAAATCAAACTGTTTGCATCCAAAATACACTGGTATACGCAAAATAAATTAGACCAATTGTTTAAGATGAGAAAATAATTAACCGATTAATCACTCTCTGTTTCATTAATCACAATAGACAACCTGTTTAGTCAGCTCATTTCTAGCTCCATAATGCATAATTGCTTCAACCAATCATATAGAAACCTCCTCTAGTATGTGTATCACACAATTGCTAAGCAAGTTTTGAGTTTAATCAATCACACAAGTAGTATTTGATCTCCTCGTATCAAAAATATATGAAATCTGCTCTGTTTTCTCCCTACAAGCTGCACTGCCTGCTCTTGAGGTGATTTACGATGTTTAGAGTTACTATTGAGAGAATAGGTGAGTTACCAAAACTCTTAGACATGTACACTATCCATCAATTGAGTGTTTTTTGTAAAGAACTGACGTTAATTTCATCCTCAATGACCATCACTTCTCTGTTTTTGTGAAGACTTCAAACCAGTGATTTTTCTCACATAAATGCACCAACTTAGCTCCAAATTCAATTTAGGACTTGCACATAAGTTGCTAATACATTAATAATTATCATATATGTGTTCCTTTGCCAGATTGCATCTATTTTCATAATACATCACCGCTTTCAAGCTCCAATGAAAAGTTTACAAAAACCCGAAATTTTCTTTTACTTTAGACAACACTAATTTGCCTTGTTTGTACTGAAATCATCTGCAATCCGCTCAAGGATGTTTAGTAGTCCTTACCCGACAGACCAAGCTCTCATATTTGATAGAAATCGGTGTGCTCCAAGCTTCACAGCAACAATGGCAAGCTTCACAGCTTTTCTTCGTAGCTTCTTCTCCCTCTTCTCTCACTCACTCATAAACCCTAATAGAGAGCACCAGGATCTGATACCATGTTGAAAAATAGATAGAGGAAGAGGAGACACAGACACAGGAGAAAACCCTAGCCACCATAGAGAGAAGCCATCTCCCTTCTCACACAATGCATAAAGCCATAATCCAAAATACACAACACACAATGTATTGTGTCTACACAACTAACCCTAGCTAATGTCCACACACTATAAGCAGTTGGCCGCGATCATTTATTTCTCACACGTTCCTACCTAACATGCCAGCATATAACACAACTAGCACAAGCTGACATCGAGCTTGAATCTCAACATCCCTCTTAAGCTCATGATATACTGCCATAGATGAAGATGTAGATGAGCTTAGGCTATCAAAGCTCTCAACATCTCTCTCTCTCTCTCTCTCTCTCTCTCTCACACACACACACGCACACACATAGAGATACTAAACTCATGTAAATGTAACATCCTTGAGCTCGGGATCACCAACACTCTCAAATAACAATGGATGTTGAGATAGCGATCACTCCAACTTCCAATAGAAATCAATAAAGTAAAGACGCTCACATAAAGTTCCACACACAAAGTGATTATATGTGCTAGATTAATTCATAAAGAAAGGCAAGCATGATTTTCACTAAGGATCTAAAAAATTTATATTAATCAAAAGATATTATTACAATATTCATGAGCTAGTTACCAAGATCCACTTTCCTCTTTTCCTTTCGTAAATATACTCAACCTTCCACCTCTACTCTACACAATTGGAGGGTGTATTAATCTTAGCGGAGGTTCATGCCACTGGGAAAGCTAGAACCCCTAATGTATCAATGTTCTAGCCTAAAACTAGAACCTTTGATCAAGAACTTTCTCTATTATTCCACTAAGGACTAATGCAACCTTACACTATAAGGTATGGATGTTTATCACCTAATCTAATAATTATTTAATTAGACAATATTTAATAACATGTTTCCTTTTAAAACTCTAAAGCAAGACTACATTAATAAATATTCTTAATTACAATGCCTCTAGAAATAACATTAAATGGATATAATGACTAATAAGAAAATATTCTATGAACTCAAAAGACTGTAACAAGCTCAAGTTGTTATTGAAATTTGATTAAAATTAGATTTTTTTTGAGTCAAATTCCTATATGAGCAACCCATAAATTACTCATTATAGGAAGATCTATAGTTCTAAGCAATTAAGACATAGAGTAAGTACTCAACTTGTCATAGAAATTAAATCAAAATTATATTTTCTTATAGAGGTAATATTTCTAAATGAGTGTCATGATTTTCTCATTATGAAGAAGTTTTATAATTCTAAGAGATTAAGACCCAACTTAAGTACTAGCTAAATATATCAATGACCTTAAGATCCTAAGTATTGTGTATAGATATATTTGGATAGTGAGCTATAGATGAGTAGAGCATGTGAATTGAATGTCCATAGTTATAGAAAGCCTCATTCATAAGTTCTTACAAGGATTAAGGAATTATTTATATACGTATTGAAGTATTCTAATCCTTATTTAATATGGAGCATACAAAACTTAGACAATCTACATAAAGAATGTATCAAGACATTAGAGAATTGTACCTCAACATCACGTGCTAAATTAGCACCACCGCTTTGTGTCGATCCCGAGCACTTCCTATATCTTTCAAGTATCTTCCGCATACTATTAAAGCATATAAAAAATAGAATTAGAAAACTCTCTCTCTCTCTCTCTCTCTCTCTCTCTCTCTCTCTCTCACACACACACACACACACACACACACATACACACACATACACAACTTCAAAATTCTATTTGAGTGTGACACCAAAATATAAAGATAATGTTTTTTTAATTTAAAAATTAAGAGATTTAATCAAATATTTTTTTTATAAAATAAATATAAATATTTAAAGAATAATTTAAAAATAACACATTAAAATTCACATGTAGCTTAGTTTTTTTCTTCTATAGATATACATTAGGTGAAATATGGACTCTCATTTCTTCCCTTAAGGATTTTCACACCTTCTCTCTAAAAAAATTGACTGATGAAAACCTACTCTTCGAGACCTTTCCAATGATATTTCGCATTATAAATAATTTTAAATATTCAAGAACACTACAAGAGAATGAAAACATAACCGTTCAACATAGCCACACAAACTAGAGAGAGATGGAAGTGAGAAGAGCCATGGACAAATTTAAAATCTAACGAAATTTACGTGACTATTTACGCGACTATATGTGCGACTATATGCGCATCTACAAGCACATCTATACTAATATAGACAGGAGTATAGACGTGCTCTGTTATTTTTTTTTGAATAATCCTGTATCGTCGCCGCAACTATTTTCGCTTTCTCTATGCTCTCTCTGTTGTACATAGACCTAAGTTTTTAGAACCCTCTCTTCCTCATGATGGCTGCATCTCACCCTTTGTCCTCTCCTCACAAAGCCTCCTCCCAAGGATGTTTAGAATTAGGATTTTTGATTGGTATTCTCTGCTCTCTTTTTCTCTCTCTCATGCATAAGCTTTTTATTTTTGAAGTTTTTAAATGGTATTCTCTTCTCTCTCTCTCTCTCTCT
This sequence comes from Cibotium barometz, assembly GCF_041138505.1. NCBI lineage: Eukaryota > Viridiplantae > Streptophyta > Polypodiopsida > Cyatheales > Cibotiaceae > Cibotium > Cibotium barometz. Next base: position 17,408,636 of record NC_141057.1, on the reverse strand, counting down.
CTCTCTCTCTCTCTCTTATTCATAAGCCTACGAGGCCTCTTATGCATAAGAGGCTTAAGCTTAAACCTCCTTCTGCATAAGACTTAGACCTTCTTGTGTATCCATACTATTCATACTTTTAAGGTTTTGTACTACTAATTCTTTTCTCAACTTTTTGTTTTGTTTTGTAGGTCTTTTAATCTTCTCTTTCAATATCACCAAAAAGAGAAGTGCTTTCCTATCTTTCCTCTCTTTTGTATCTTTTTATCCTCTCTTTCCTCTATTTTTATTTGCCAAAAAGAGGAGCTTTGTTTTGTAGCTCTTCTATGCATAAACCTAAATCCATGAATAGAGCTCTAATCATAAAACTTAATCTATACATTAAGCTCTGTTCATAAAGCTTAATGCATAGATTAAGCTCTATACATGCATTCATAATGCATAGAGATGTATGTATAGATTAAGCTCTATGCATAGAGATTACTGCATGCATAGAGCTGAATCTTTTCAATTTTGCATGTATGCATTAGGTTCTTAAGACTTTTGTATGTATGTATTATGAATCCTTTCCTTACCCTTTTGTTGGTTTTGCAGATCTTCTAATCTTCTCTTTCAACATCATCAAAAAGAAGTAAATGCTTTCCTATCTTCTTATCCTCTCTTTTCTCTATTTTTATCCACCAAAATGAGATTTTGTTTTGTAAGTCCTTTATGCATAGAGCTTAATCTATAAATAGAGCTCTAATCATAAAGCTTAATAGAGCTTAATGCATAAATTAAACTCTCATTAGAGCTTTATTCATAGATTAAGCTATATACATAAAAAGCCTACAAAACAAAACCCTTCTTTTTGGTATATAAAAATTTAAAAAAGAGAAGATAAAAAGACAAGAAAAAGAGAAAAGATAAAAAAGTACTTACATCTCTATGCATGCATTCATAATGCATAGATTAAACTCTATGTGTAGAGCTTAATGCATACATTAAGCTCTATGCATGCATACTTAATACATAATGTCGAGGTACGGTTTAGTTTAAGCTAACGTGATTTGCATAGTACTTTATGTATAAGCCTCATGCATAGCTTTATGCATAAAACCTCTTGCATAGCTCTATGCATAGACTTTATGCATAGGACCTTGTTCATGCTTTATGCATTAACCTTATGTGTAATACTTTATCGATAAGATTTATGCATAAAACCTCATGCATAGCTTTATGCATAAGACCTCATGCATGTTTTATGCATAAGCTTTAGTATAGCTTATATAAGACTTGCATAACAACATAGTTTACATAAAGCTTGCATAGCGACACAGCTTGCATAAGCTTTAGTATAGCTTGCATTACTAATCCTTTCCTCACCCATTTGTTGGTTTTGTAAGTCCTGTAATCCTCTCTTTCCTCTATTTCCTCTATTATTATTACACCCTTGGATGCTTTGGATGGATGCTTTGGATTTATTTTGTAGGTTTGCACAGAAGCTTTATGCATAATCCTTATACATGCTTTATGAAGATTATGCATGCTCTATGCATAAGCTTATGCATACACTAATACATAGCTTTATGCATAAGGTCTCATGCATAAGCTTTATGCATAATGCTTTATGCATAAGACTTTATGTATAGTGCTTTATGCATAATGCTCATTCATGATTTTTGCATAAGCCTCATACATAGCTTTATGCATAAGGCCTCATGCATAAGCTTTATGCATCAGGCCTTGTGCATAAGCTTTATGCATAAGTCTCATCCATAGCTTTATGCATAAAAGCTTTACGCATTATGAATGTTGAGGGATAATTCATGTGTATGCTCTTATTAAAGTATCCATGTGGGCTTTTCTACGTGTGTATAGAAACATGTCTCGCACTCCATATGAGATACTATAGCTTACTCTCCATCCTTCTCTCCATATGCCATGTCGCCTAACCAGTTCATGGATTTTTTAGCACAAGCAATGCTCGAGCAAAGAACGATGGCACAACAATATTTTGGAAGAGGAACAAGCACTTTGGCTGCACCATCAAGCACCACCACTGCCAACCCTAGTTCACTTGTAGAAAACCCACAAAGAGCCGCTAGAATCCCTCCCTCAGGTCGCTCGCCCACTCGCACAGCACAACGCTCGAGTAGTGGAGGTGGAGGTGGTTATTGTCCAAGTGGAGGACACGTATGGGTCTACGCTCCCACGTGAGCATCCTTCCCCATCTAGTGCCAAAAGCACTCCCACGTGAGCATCCTTCCCCATCTAGTGCCAAAAGCACTCCATGCTCACGATCATCGTGATGTTTCGACATAGCCCACATCCGTCATCGGTGGAGAAAAATTTCACACAATTGTCAATGGCAATGTGGTTATTTGGATAATGTCGGGCAAGAGATGAAGAGTTGCATCCACGAGCTTTGCCACATTGTCTTTGGAAATCACTTTATGACTTTATGACCAAAGATGAATAAAGCTAAGAAAGATAGTCATAAATTAAATCAAGGATGAGTTCAAGGTCGTCGATGGTAGTGATGTCATCCCCGTAAGATGAATAAAGGATCACATGGTGGATATTATGAAACATTGGCAGGGAGATGTGACTAGGAGAGTGAAAGTAAGGGGTGAGAAGCCTTGGTACATGAGGACCGAGGATTGGAATGAAGAGAAGCAAAAGCATCCTCAAAATCCATAACGCTACAACAAACAAGAGGATGCGGCCAAAGTCCGAATGGAGAGTGTAGAAAGCTCTCACCTTGGAAGCGACGGTTGAGATGCATTCCATGTCTACTTTGTAAGTATCAACATTTATCTTGTATGTTTCATTTGATGTCATGTCTACTTTGTAAGTATCAATGCTTCTCATGTTGTTTTGGTACTTTTAGAATCAAGTGGTTGGTCAGCCGACAAGGAGGACATTGTTCATCGTCATAACACATACTTTCTTTTAGAGAAGCTTGAACAAGAAGGCACCAACCTCAATTGGGAACGCATTGTAGTTATGGTAAGTACGGCGTGCCTTAATTTTATGATTTTTATACTTTCTTTGCCTTGTCATGTTAGATCGTTGTTTTGGTATATCAAAAAAAGCATCTTGTACGGTTTTTGCAAGGACCAATGCCTGATCTAGAGTGAGGGCTCCGCATAGAGTAGCCTTGCCCATGTCTTTTCCCTTCTACATACACATTTTGGTCAGCTCACATCTTTGTTTGAGCTTATATAGATTGTATGCAAATTCTGAATTATCTCGTCTCAGAGCTTGATGTGTAAATTTCAATTTTGGCTTATCTCGTCAGTACTTGATATGTAAATTTCACATCTTGCAATATAATTTGACCATTGTTTGCACTTGTGTAAATTGTATACCTACTTTGTAATGTCGAAAACGTTATGACACTATCTAACTTTTTTAACAAATTCGCTTCGTTCTTCACATCAGAGTACAGTTACCTTTGGTACTATATATATTTGGCATAATGGTGTATCCAGCTACAAGAGTGCAGCTAGATGCACCATTATGCCAAAAAAGATAATAATGCCTGTACTCGTCAACATAAGCATCGAAACAAGCGTCGAAAGTTTCCTCCATCCGTCGTCAAAAATACCAATCGAAACTACAGTCAAAATAAGTGACGAAATACCAATCAAAACTACAATCGAAATAAGCATCAAAATAGTAGTCGAAATATCAGTCGAGATAGTCCTCGAAAACACCGTCGAAAAATACGTAATAAAATTCCTTTTTTCGAGTCTTGTTTCGACGCTTACTTCGGCACTTATTTCGACGTTTCTATTTTGATGCTTTTTTCGACGGATATTTTGATGTTTATGGAATTTTAAGCTTAGTTCTAAAGCGTAAAAAAAAGCATGGATAATGACCCCACCTCTTCTATTGTAATCTTTTCATCACCCTTTTGTTGATTTTGTAGGTCTTCTAATCCTCTCTTTCAACATCACAAAAAAGAGGTAAATGCTTTTGTATCTTTCCTCTTTCCTCTATTATTATTACACCCTCGAGTGCTGGGAATTTGTTTTGTAGGTTTGCGCATAAGCTTTATGCATAATTTTTTATAAATAATACTCATGCATGATTTATGCATAATGCGTCAGCTCCAGTTAGTACTACAACATCTCCCACACCTCCACCTTAGGAGATGTGACACATTATAGTTATCATGGCTCTCATGAGTGACGTCATCGTTGTACAAAGGATAGTCCTGTGGAGATAGTAACAGTCATACCTCACGTCGCACTAGCATTGAGTGGAGGTAGACAAGATAGAGGATCCCTAAGGCAATGCTTTACAGGTGGGAATAGTTCTTTAGAGTTATTACCACATCATGGTGATATAGAATATTATGATATCACAGATGTGGATGCAAAATTAACGACTCGTGGGAAAGAGGTGGTGAACTACTTGCGCCAAGTAGTTTTTACACATTATAAAGACTGCTTTATACATTTTAAGCAACAAAGGGAGAGCCTAGTGGATGATTGCATTAAAGTTGTCCACAAGAAGTATCTTAATCCTCACGACCAAAGGTCTAATAGTAGATGTAGGCAACACAAATAAAAGACATACTTATGAATAGGAGGTCTCCAGTAAGGAGACATGTAAAGGAGGAAAAAGCCCAAATAGATGCCGGTCAAAATGGACACGATAAGACATCTACTGCTCATAAGAACGAGTGGAAAAAAGCCAAGAAGGATCTCTTAAAAAGAGTAGTGAACCAACAACAAAGAGAAGCGCGACAAATACAAATGGAGCGATATAGATTGTCGCACTTCGGATCTGGAGGTCGTGCTTCATGGGAGGCTGAGTTTGTATGTATAGTGCAACTTGATGTCTTTTCTTTGTATGCTCTCTATTTGAGTTGTGTTATAATTATTGTAATGTTTGGCTTATGATGTAGCTTAACATTGTGGATAGAGATCTTACCCCAGCAAAGACTGACTACCATCGTCGCCACAGTAGAGGAGATACATGGGATTACCTTCAATGATGAAGGGATCATCTCCGACAAACAATACAATCGAGCAAGAGAACACGAATGCAAGAAATACTTTTTATTTTTATTTACAAAACATGTTTTGACCTTTATAATACTTTCTATTTCTATTTATAGGCACAAGGTAAATAAGAAAAAGGACAAGATGACTCAGAGAGTGATGACTCCTCCGAGTTTTTTTTCATGTATAGTTTTCGTTTATGCAACTATGTTTCTTTTTCAAGCCTCATGTGGCTACCATCATATATGGTCAACTTCTTGGATATAACATGAAATTTTTCATCTTCTTTATGTATCTATGTTTTTATTCAAGCATTATGTGGATACGATCATGTAATAGATAAATTTATATATATATAATATAATTTCTCATTTTCTTTAATCAATATTCAAAGTGTATTCACAAATCTTTTTGTGCATATCTAACTTTAATTTAAGTTTTTATGTTGATATCTTTGTTGGTCTTGATTCGTCTATGTACAAATAAGCAAAACCTTAAACCAGAGAGTTACCTATGCAAAAAAATGCAACTACGTGCAAAAAATGTAGCTGTAAATCTTTACATGCAAGTCTCTAAAAAAACAAAATTAATTCCAAAGAGCATCCACATGCGCATCTATAATAGAGGCTAGAAGCACGTCTATATGCATGTCTATAAGCGCATCTATACTACTGACATAGACATGCTTATAGACGCGTATGGATAGATGCAAATTTAGACACGCTTATAAACGCACCCATAACATTCTAAACCATGTTGTCGAAACGCGTCTATAAACGCGCCCACGATCGCTTTTCCTTGTAGTGGAAGTTCCCAAGAGAGGAGGTTTGAAAATCTTTAAGGAGACAAAAATAAGAGTCCATATAATGAAAATTTATATTTCACAAAGTAAATATCTTTAAATCTTAAAACATATAATAGACAAACTATATTTTTTTTGACTTAAGCATAGGATCCTTGCATTAGATAATGTAATTTAATAAAAATTTTAAATACGTCTTTACATTAAAAATGCAACTGAGGACGATCTCGTGAATGAGATATTATCTTATGAATGATAGTCAAAGATATATAATGTTATGAATGATAGTCAAATGCAAAAATGTCTTTATCAAATTGATACTCAAAAAGATAGACCTTAAGCATCACAAACTTTTCTCTTTTAACTGTTAATATGATTGTCATATTTATTTTATATTTTATAAAAAATTATAATTGTGACACATGATACTTAAAATTTTTTATTTGATTATTTGTTATACATAAGGAACAACTAGTTTTAAATTCTAGATTTTTTTTGAAAGTATGCCAATTCTCTCTCTTATATCACACAAGCGTACACAAAAACTAGAATTTAAAATTTAAAATATGATAATTTTCTCTTTTTTTCGTAAAGGAAGATATATTACCAAAATTACTTTACAAATGGCCACATGGTGACCATGTGATGTACTAGCTTTCCCTTACTAATTATTCCAAACCACAAGTGTAGCTCCGAGTACCTCATCCAATATATAGTATTCTCCACTAAATGAGCTCTCTACCAAATGAGCTAACCACAAGGAAGAGACTTTCCACAATATAATTCTCTCTCCATCTCTCTCTCTCTCTCTCTCTCTCTCATCCAAGAAGTCTCTCACCACTACCTGAGAGAGGAACCCACCCAAGACCCCCCCAACCTCACATACAAGTTAGACAATGCACACGAGTCTCTCGATTTTCCTAGCGTTACCGTAGACCAAACGATTCGAATGCACCGAGCTAGGAGCCCAAGGACCGCATAGGCGCTCCAACGCTCCGCTAGTCACATGTATTTCCAAGAGATGCTCCAGCAATAAAGAAATGCCCACAAGACATGTGGACATTGATGTCCTTTACACAATTCGTAAGGATGATGATGAGATCTCTCCACCAACCTCCCTAGCTTGATGTTTCTTGGATAGGCTCAGATCATCATGCTATCATACTCCTAATGATGTATTCCTGACGATCCTACTTGTATTTGTAGCTAGCAGTCTTTTTTCAATGTTATTTTTATGTTCTGCCAGGGTGAATGTAACACTTGGATACTTTGTAATACCTTTTTGCTCTCACAGACATTAATAAAACTCTCTCTCTCTCTCTCTCTCTCTCTCTCAACCTTTCCAAGATTGTTCCTTGACTCATTACTGGAGTTATATAAGGATGTACATGATGCTTGCGATACTCTCAAGTGGTTGACTGAGTTGATGGACATCATATGGCCTTCAAATTGGCCACCTTCCTCCCTTCTAGTACAACCTAGAATTCTCGCTTTTGGATCTCACGTGGAAAGGGATTGATTGTCCCATTTGGCCAAACAAAGACTTCACATGACTTGTACACTAATACTACCAAAAAATCAATTTATAGAGAAATTTTTTAAACTTTTGAACGATCGAAACCACTATATGTAGAGATATACAAGTCACACGAAATGAATTTAGGAATTAGCTAACTAAGGATACTTGATTATCCCCTTATGATTGAGTCTCACGTTTCTAGATCTTTTAGGACTCCACACAAGCCAAAAATGAATCTCCGTTTTCCAAAAAAGAGAGGTCATGTTGAGGCAACACTCCGAGAGACAGAGCTCAAAGACACCTTATTGACCTCAATTATGAATTTCTTAACACATGAATCCTGAACTTGGATGTCATGGACATAGATTTACAAGACAAGGACAAGCCATAATAAGAAGAAGGTCTTCAATTGCTTCCTTGCATCAAATGTAAGCATAGTCGCCTTCTAACATATCATCAATTCTTTGACTCTCCAGTGACAAGGGGTTGTTGCAAGATCAGGGTGTCCAATTTTATCCAGTTTATGCTGCACTGGGACAATGCTTGGAGAGAAAATTTTGGGAGGCAAGGTACTTAAAATGAGATCAAGCAAATAATAGAAAATACGCTTGCCCTTAAATTAACCAAATATAACTTAAATTAATATAAATTAGTCTAATTAGTCAAAATTAATCAAAAATATGATGAAATGATAAACAAATGATCTTTCCATACTTAGAGTGATCCAATTTATTTTTCCATAGATGCACCGCTACAAGTACACTAGTCTCTATACATTTTAGATGATTCACATCAAAAATGTAATTTTTCTAATTAGATTATTAATATTTGTAGGCCTTCTGATAGTCTGGAAGAATTTTGAAAAAGAGATCATTAAAAATCCAACCATTGGATTTGCAATTTTTACTAACCACCACATTCGACTAATGTCTCAGTATCTACCCACTCTTTTGATCTACAAGATTGAGGATTTTAAGTGGTAGCTATTGTGGGTATAAAAAGTGGCGCATATTATAACACTTTAAAGACCTTGAAATATTTAAAGAAAATAGACAAATTTCTTAAAATTTTCTCAAAAAATCAAGTTAAGCTCCATATTATGTGAATATCTAAGGTACAAAGTGGGAATCTCATATGAGTTTATATGTAAAAGATATTAGCATTTTATGGAATCAGTTCAAATTTGGGACAGGGTGTATACATTGACTTTGTACCTAAGAAAATGAGGACTTTTGACTATCTAATGCTTAATCAAATTATGCAACTATATTTTCAACTTTGAATATGATGTTCCAACAAAAGAACTTGAAACCAAATTCCTTCATTTACTAGGAGAGATTAGCCACTAAAGGTAAACAAATGCCTTTTTTTTTACTGTTTACAGGGTACCTGAGTGGACAAAACTGGGCAACCTGATCTTGCAACCACCCCAAGATGGTGACCGAGCACATTTTCTTTTTCAAATACAATAATTATTTCATGAGCAAAAAAAATAAGTTTCTAGATCTGAGTGCATATCAGACCTTTTGTCTGAGAAAAGAAAGACATTGTTTTTTTTCCACACTATCCAAAGAATTTATTCTCTAATGATATTTCAATAGTTTAATAGAACAACCATTAGCTTTACCTAATAGGATTTCTTTCTAGTTGAGAGGATTAGGATAGACCGGCTTGATGCACACAAGGAGGATAGCCAATACAATGGAGTTCCATTCAGATTCAATGAAAATGTGGCCTACAATTTACTTCTTCCTTTTCCATGTAGGACAAAGGCCCGAAGGAATCTTTCCACAATGTCCAGAGAAAAGAAAGGAATTCCTTTTTTTCCACATCGTAGAAATTCTACTCTAATGATATTCCATAGTTTAGTAGATTGGATTTTTCCCACTTCATAGGAGTAGGATAGGCTGGTTTGATGCACATAAGGAGGGAAGCCAATACAGTGGAGTTCCATTCACATTTAATGAAAAGGTGGGCTACAATTTCGTTCTTCCTTTTTGCATATAAGACAAAGGTCCGACCCCCATACCATTCTTATAAGCACGTTAGTTGGTCTCAATAGCTTTGTGGAGAACAAGACACATGATAAATGAATTTTTAGGATCTATTCTTTTAGACCATATATGATAAAACTTGAATTTTCATTGCCTTCTATGCCGCTTAATGAGCCATCTATCATTGCATTTGACATAGAGAGAGAATGGAGGAGAAAAAGAAGGAATGGCCAACAGATTAGATTGAAAGAGCTACCTAAGCGAGCAAAGGTCCAAGAAGAAGGAAACCTCTCACCTTGATGAGGAAAGCATCCCAAAAGTTTATTATTTCTGGGATGAGGTCCAAATCCTGAGCACTTACCTTGAATATTGTTAATATTTTCAATCTAGTCAAGCATGTTTTGTGATTGGAGTGCCATATGCCAACCCAAGTCCTAATGCCTTTCTTAGAAAGTAAATGAGTTATTTCAAAGAGGTGAGGCTAGATAAAGTTATTTAGAGTCAAAGAGAAACATATCAAGTAAATATAAAAGATCACATTTTGAATTCTGACATTTTCCACCAACCCAAGATGGAGTTTAATCTCGTTTAACACTTCCCAAATGACTTTAACAAGATGACTACCATGAGCTTTAATTTGAACTGGCACACAATACAAGGGAATAAAGAGGAGATCCTTCCATCTCGAGAAACGCTTGATAGAATTCAAATGTGTGCACCTATTAAATAGGATTGCCCAATCCTCCTTGGAAATTTAGAGGCTTCTAACGATCCATTTGATTGAGAGTTTGTCTACGAAGCCGAGGATGTTAGGCATACCTAGCTCTCCATCCTTAAGGAGAGTATAATATCTCTAAGCCACACTCTTATAACTACTAGAGTCTCCAACCCATGAAACTTTTTTTCATATGGCTTCCAAAGTCATGAGATCATTGCTCGAGGATCTGTAGCAAGAAGAAAAGCAAATATTGAAGCAGATAAGAATGTGCTTCAAGTCCACTAGTCTACCAGCTAGATTCTGTTGACATACTTAGCACCCATTTCCATTTTTGGTGGTAAATTAAGACTCCAAATTGCAGGTATTCCAAAAAGTATAAAGATATACCTTCAAGGATAATTTTACAACCCTATCCTAGAAGCCAAGCACGAAGTACTTTGAAAAGAGTTTTGATACCAATCTTGCTATGGCTGATGGCAAATCCTAAAGCAAGGTAGAAGGTGGAGAGACAACTCCATGAAGAGAAAATGGTTGGTTGATCATTTTGAACCATACCATTGGTATCATCCGCAAATCATTATAGGAAAAGTTGAGCTACATTTTTGGGAAGATGGATATCTTCTAGGGATCCCAATCATCCACTAGCCAAGATAGAGCAATCACCATCTATGGCAAATAGGAGACAACTAATATAGCATCTTTGCGTAATTGTTGATCTCTTAATCCCATTTTAGTATATTAGAGAACTTATCAAAAAAATTGAAAGAAGATAAAGTCTTGATTAAATTTTTAAGCAATTTTTTATCCTTATCACACGGCTATGATAGCATATAATATAAATCTTCCTTTAATAAAGCCTTTTTTGTTCGTTTTTTATCCATGAGTCCAAGTGTGTAGACAGTCTTGGATTTGGCATAAATCTTGTAGACTGTGGATAACATGGTGAGGCCTTCAATTGGCTAGGATATCCTTCTACTCTCTTATATGAATAAATTTAATGATAAATCTCCCATTGGCTAGTACGTTCTCTCTTTCATGATTCAATTTAATGACTCTCCCATTCATGATTAGATAGAGGCCACCAAAATAAACTTCTTTCTTTCAAACTTCTAGTAAGGATATTGAGCTCTTGAATGTTGAAGGCCCCCTCTAACACCGCAGCTATGCACTTATTAGGGATAACTTTTCTTCTTCATCTTGCTGTACAAGCACATGCCTCGGTCCTCTGTGGAGATCTCAGTTGAATATATTAAAGTAAAATCTATGGGCTATTTTGAGGATTCTCTTCAAGTGTTTTAGCTCTAATGCCATCCTTGTTGAGGCATCAATGTGTCCAATCTCATTGTGGCATATATGGAAAGTGAATGGAAGTAATTACTATCAACTTCTAAAAAGCAACATAATATGATTGGACTGATAAAGAGAACGATTTCAAAGTTTTTATTATAAAAAGTGCTACAAGGGTATTCATACTCTTTAACTGAGAGTGTTTTTTTAGTTGTTTGGACATATCCAAAGATTTGTAAGTTTAAAAGTACACCAACAATCAACCAATGTACCACGAAGACAAGAAAATTCAATCAAAGGGAGCTGATAGGCTCCTTTTGACTAGTCCCAATGCTAGTAAAAATTTGAGATCCAAAAGTTAGAGAAATTATGATGCTATTATTAAATCATAACACGTGAAACAACATGGACTCTATGGTTCATATATAATCCAATTTACAAGTACTACCTCAAGGCCATACACAACTTGCAAACGATAATCCACAATCTAGCTTCTAGATGTAATTCAAAGCATAACATCTTCATCCTCTTCATCAACCACCATCACTATAATATTTTGGGAGATATTGAGGCTTATTTCTATGTTTTGGTAAGCATCAATAAAACCTTAAGAAAGCATGTATATAAGCATCAAAATTGGTACTTATATCAATGCTAGAAAAAGATTCCTTTGATTGTTGCATTTAACTTTAAAGCTTTTCTTCTATTTCTTTCTTTACCACATTACTACCTTTGAATCCTATTTGTTCTTCCTTTCTATTCATGCATCAAGCAAAAATAAGATCCCATTCACTTTTTCTTATGTTCCTACTTTCCATTATGGAGTCTCCTTGCCCATTTATTAAAATTAGTATCTCTATTCCTCTAATTTGTTCTCTTTTTTTAGTAGTAGGTTTTTTAATTGCTATGTAAGGAGACATTGACTCTTTAAAAAATAAGCACACAATTTCAAAAATCAAGAAAGCAAAGATAAGTTAGAAGGTAAACCCTAGACCTATTCCATGAATTGTGGTATACGAACAAAAAAAAAATCATATTATGGCTATTTTTTTCCTTCTTGTACTATAGGTTTTGCTTCTTCCCCGCATGGCCTTGAAATAAGAAAGGAGACTCTTATCTTCACCTCTAGATTGCACCCTCCGAGTGCTTGGGATTTATTTTGTTATATTTTTTGTGTTTTCTTTTCTCAATATACTTATGTATGCTCATAGCATGCATAGTTTATGCATCTCTACATAATGCAAAGTATGCATAATAAATTGCATACTATTCTTTATGCATAGTGAAGCACAAACTATGAATAATGCATAGTAAAATGCATTACACTATGTATACTACACATTGTTGAAGTCTGTGCATATTATGCATTGTGCATAGTCTATAAATGCATGCATAATGTGTAGTCTTTATATCTATGAATAATGCATGGTCTACAAGTCTATCTATGCATATTATACATCATGCAAAGTCTATATATCTATGCATTCTACATAATTCATAAACTACTCATAGTATATACATTAGTGTTATCCATAGTCTATGCATCTATGCATAATTTACAAGTTACATCTTGTGTAGTCTCCGTGTGTTATGTAGACTACTGAATTTATGCATAGATGTGCAGACTATGCATAATGTTAAAGATTATGTATGGTGTTACATAATGCATAGACCACATTATATGTGATGTTATTTTTAAACCGATGCTTATATCGACACTAGGATCTTTTAAGTTATTTCCTTTCATTTTGATGAATTTTTAAGAGGTATTATTTTTTACACTTTTTGCCTATTTTTGCCTTGCAAGTCCAAACTAGATCTCTTCTAGTCAAACGTAAGCTTGCTTTGTTTTTTTAAATTAAATTTTTCTTCTCTTCTTTCTTTTTTTTCAACTTTTTTCCATGATATAACAACTAATTTACTTGTTTTTCTAGCATAGATGTTTTTTATAGAGGTTCTCTCTCTCTCTCTCTCTCTCTCTCAAGAGAGCAACCAAGCAAGGTGATTCCACTCCAAATTCAAGCAAGTAAAGTGGAACACCACAAAGATGAACATATCCTAAACGGGTTAAGCAACTCTTGGATAAGAAAGCCCGCCCATTGTTGTTTACAAAACTAGGAGAAAAGTGTAACAGATAAGTACCTATGATCACACTATCAAAATGACCTTGATGGCTAAGATAATGAAAGTACATGAGTCAAACACGCGTTAGAAGGTCCAAATTGGAAGGAAAAAATGCAATTAGAATATCACACAATTATGAAAAAACACACTTGGAATCTTATGGATCATCCTACAAAATAAAAAGTTGTTGTCAACACCAAGTGGGTTTGAAAGACCAAGTACAAGTGTGATAGAACATTGGATAAGTACAACAAAAGACTCATGACAAGGAGTTTGGCATGAGTTGAAGAGTTTAACTTTAAGGAGATATTTCCTTCCACATCTAGATTGACAACAATTCCAACAATACTAACCTTGGCTGCTCCTCATGGTAAGTGGCTGATGTATTACAAATCGATGTGAAGTGAGAATTTATGAATGACCATATTAAGGAGGAGGTTTATGTGGTAAAAACACCCAACTCTAAGAGAGCTAGTTTAAAAACAAAGTATGCACACTCTAAAAGACAATATACATGTTAAAACAAGAACCTTGGAAATGGTACTAATGGATAGATGCCTTCCTCTCATAAGTATTAGTATTTCTATAAGTGCATATTCAAATGTAAGTTTGCACATGATAATTGTCCTGTATATGGATCAACACATTATGATGGGAAACCATGAAGAGAAGATCTATCAAACAAAGGACATGTTGAATTCACAGTTTAAAATGACAAACCGTGGACTTATGCATTATGTTGAGATTGAGCAAGAGTCAAATAAAAGCCTTATTTCTCAACAAAAGCATTCAAGGCGTATTTGACATGGCTAAGTGTGCAAGTCAATGGTTACACCCATGGATGTTGATGAAAAGCTATCTAAATATGCTTCTCAACTTATGGATATAAAGAAGTCGATAGTCTTTCTAGATCACCATACAATCTTCTTACCCCGAGCACATAAGTAGATAACAATCAATTTATAATCAAAGTTTATAAGTAGTAATATTGTTAACTCTCCACTTATTTCTACATTTTAACACTGTAATAATATGAAGAGCAAGATTTTCCTATTGTCCTTTCTTACATACTTTAGAACCATGTCTAAAATCTCAAGCTACCTTTCAAGTGAAAAACAATTAGAGAAGACAATTGATACCACACAACCATATATGATTAGAAGTAATTCAAAAAGCTTCCATAAGTGTTTTCCTTCCTAAAATTGAACCAAGAACTATACTAAGTGTAAATATAAGTCTCTAATTATTTCTTATATTATAATATACTACCCACAAGATTTCATGTGCTTGTTCCACTCAGATACAGATACAGCTTAAAAATGCTACTAGAATCTGCATATTTTAGTTAATTAAGAATCTACAGAAACTAATACCATGTTTATCATGAAAATATAAATCCGTCGATACAAATGTAAGGATGTTGATAGCAACAAGTGAAACCATGTTAACCTGATAGAGTGGTTAACATAGCTCCCTTCCTAAAGCTGAACACGCCCCTATGTCACCCAAATGAGTGATAACATTGTGAGAAGATGGAAAGGTGTCGGTATAGTCTAAGATATGCCATGAAATGGATATGTGAGATTAAGTGGGTGTCGAATGTAAAGCAGATTAGTGAAAAGATTTAGGTATCCCCAACTTCTCGAGACAGCATGAAAGATTAAAAAAATATAGGTGATACAAAAGTTCCTCATACGAGGCTTGTGTTTATAGTAGAAATATTTAGGACTCTTCAAAATTAGGAGGTTGTTAGTAGAAACAATTTGAACCCTGTGAGTGACACAATGAGCATGAGAACCACAATAGAATCCACCATGGAAATATGGAGTCTTGATTTTCTTAGCACGACATGATAAGTATGTCACGATCTCATAACAATGTATGCTTAAAGATTAGGCTTCTTTGGAACAAATATGTCAACTAGGACGAGGTTATATTCATGTTGAATAGAAGTCGATATAGAGTTATTTGGAGAGGCTCTTTGGTGGTACTTGCAAATTCAAGAGTTGTCTATGTGATGGGTTGTACCACATAGCCCAAGCTTGTGGCCACCATGATCCTTCCATCCATATATATACTAACCTATGAGATAGTTAACAGTCCTCACACAAAAAGCGAAGAAGAAGAAATAGCCAATGCAAGAATTAGGAGACATACAAGTAAACCTATCTAGCATAAAGATTCAATAGCATACATGAAATTAAGAAGAAATAGGAATAAGAAAAGAGCTCACAAGTATTCTATTTCAAGGGAATGAATGACTAGTTTTCACATTAGATTGGCTAAACTTAAACATGATCCGACCTCCATTTTACTAATGAGATCACTATATGTTCTAGAAATGTCTTACAAAATATAAGTACATGTTTGGGATAGTAAGATGACAAAGCACCTTACATTAGATCGACAAAAAATGAAACTTTGGAATGAAGATTATTGTTGTGTTCCCAAAGATAACAAAGTGAGCAAGTTTGGGTAGTGAAACTCATCACAACACCAAATCCTTTAAGATTTAGGATAAATAAGATCCCTTAAATCATATAAGATAAGTTTAGAATAAAAACATTTAAAAAATATAAAAGATATTCTATGTATCTCTCTTTGTCTAATCTTCTTTTTATGCTCTTTTTGCCTTTTTTGTCACAAAGAATATACATTATAAAGTTTTGCATAACTCTCTTACTAAGTTTACATCACTGAAGATTTAAGTTCAGCAGATCCAAAGATACCTCGACTTTAGTCTCAAGAGTTTAACAGGCGAGTCATTGGTGAGGAACCTCAAGGCCAAGGCATTAAGAGAAAGATAGATAACAATTTACGAAAAAAAATCAACAAATTTTGCATCTTGAACTCGCATGTAATGGAGAAATTTATTGAGGCATATGAAGCTCTCAAGCGACAGCAAGTATAAGATCGTTGAAGTTTCAGAAGGAATCACACTACAAGAAATCTTCCATATCCAAAAGGTCTGTAAGCTCTTCCGGACTTTCCCATAGGTAGATGGCTAGAAGCTACAATTTTAGAAGCCAAACGTGCTGGTTTAACTATAACAGAGAAGAAGGAAGAGCTTAAAAAAGGATGCGATTGGCATGTAAGTGTTTAAGTTCTACATGTCTCTCCTTTTTTCTCTACATGTCTCAGTTATTATTTGTCCATCAACAATCTTTATGTGCTATTTGTAATATCACAAATATGGGACGTTTTGGTCACATGGACGTCATTTTCGAGTAAAATGAATAGACCAAAGAAGAGTAACCTTTGATTGTGATGTCACAGCACAATTTGTTCAAGAAAGTCGAGCAAATGCAAGTGATGATAACACAATTAGTGGAATGCTTAATTACTTTGGAACCATTCGAGACATATTAAAGGTTGAATTTAAAAGTTTTGAGTTGTTTATCTTTGATGTGAAGTGATTCAAGGTAATCACAAATGGACCACATGCAACTGTACGTAGAGACAAGAGTGACCTCATCCAAGTGGACTCCACAAAGGTATGGACTGATCAACAAGATAATTTTATGCGCCGAGCATTGCGAGTAGATTGTCTTTAAAGCGGATCCAAAAGATCCACGCTGGCTATTTGTGGTTCAAGTCGCCTCCCACAGTAAGCAAATTTGTGAACAATTAGTGCTACAATAGGATGATATGGATTCACAGGGTGGTGGAGAGCAACAAGAACAAGCCGATATCAACAATGAAGAGAAGCAAGTAAATGAAGAGGAGCAACTAGAGCAAGATTCAAATGAAGAGGTGCAAGCCAATGAAGCTGAAAAACCTGTTGAGAAAGAAGACATTGATGATGAGGACAACCTTCATCAAGAGACTTTTAATGATGAGGATGCTGAAATGTACATAGAAATAGATCTCTGCTATTGATCTTAATGAGAATGGTAGAATAGATAATGATTTTTAAAATGATGTATCTTAATGATTATGCAAATAGTTATGACATATTTGTAATGATTTTATGACACTAAAGGTGCAAAGTGATATGGTTTACCATTGTTGTTTAAGAAAGTTAATGTTTGTCATATAGTCCTTTCATTGTTTACCATTGTTAATGTTTACCGTCATTATCACTAGTGCAGGTGCAAAGTGATATGATTTACCATTGTTGTTTATCATTATTAATATTTGTCATATGATTTTTTCATTGTTTACCATATAATTTTCATTTCGCACAAGTTTATCATATGGTTTTTTTCATTGTTTACCATATAATTTTCATTTCGCAGAAGTTTATCATATGGTTTTTTGTCCAACAAGCCATGGGTGATAACTCACCGCCGCTCAACTACAGTCCTGATTTCTCATTTAACCCTACACCTCAAGGCATGAGTCCCGAGCGGTTATATGATTTTTTCTCGTCCATGACTCTAGAGGAAAGCCATGGCTCAGACTTATTAGGATTCTGGAGCAAAGGCATCTGCCTCACCATCTGGCTTCACGACGACAGTTTCCACACCTGTAGGTACGACAGCAGTTCCTACACCTCATACCACACAGCCTTCCACTCCTCTTACAGCACGATCTACCACCTCTTCACATAGACGCCGCTCACGTAGTAAGTCTTCAGGAGAGAGGTTGTTGTGGTGGTGTCATAGCATCTGGCACTACCACCACGTGAGCGTCGTCCTTTGCTCTCATCTATTGATAGCACACCCATGGATTCACCTTCCACTCCTTGGGATGCACATGACCATGACAACAAGATATACACAATTAGGAATGGGACACCTATAATGAATAGTACAGAGAAGGCAACGAAGATACGAATTCGATAACTGTGCACTATACAATTTCACAACTCTATTACGACTATGACATCAATAAGATAAGGAAAAAAAATTACATAAATACAAAGATAAAACAAAAGTTTCAACCATTTGATCCTATGAATATCATCTCTAATGAGTGAATACAATACACAGCTCGCATTTTGATGGAGCATCATAGGTCAAAGACGAGGGATACAATTAAACAAGAAAAAGAGAAATCTGTTTGGCTAGATGATAGAGAGTGGGAAGCCATAACTCAAGAGCTCACAGAGACACCAGAGAGGTTTCAACAACAAGGAGAGACAACAAGGACGAGACTCCAAACAGTAAAAACTTCTCATCTTGGGAGTGGTGGTTACGAAACCATGCGCCATGAATTCGTAAGTATTTGTAGAATTTTGTTTATCTAAATGTATATATGTGAGCTAAATATTGATTTCTAAAAGTTATAATCGTTAATCGTTTATGTAGGAGTTGACCATGAATCGCCCACCAAG
>NC_141057.1:17377438-17382438 GCF_041138505.1 Cibotium barometz | reverse complement strand
ATTTATTTATCAAATGTGCATCATAATTAAAATATAGCTTTAATATCTATAGATAAATATTAATGATGTATATTATTTCACAATATTTAACGTTTTTATCTTACGAGTTATGTAAGAATTGTGACACGAATACCTATCATCTATAAGACTAGAATATGATATTTGAAAATCTAAGTTTAGGTCATTCATCACATCTTCGAGTAGAAGCTGAGAATCATTTTGACTCAAGTTTATCAGCTCATTTTAGAATCATAAATTGTACTTTAGTGTTGTTCCTTGAAATTCCAAGAATATGATCTCCTTTAATGATTCTAATCGAAAGTAAGAGCCAGTAGAAAACATCCAAAACATAAGAAACATTGAGAAATAAGGCCACTATTATACAAAGAAACATGGATAGAAGAACATGGAAGAAATGTTTTTGCATAGAAATGCAAGTCAATATGTCATGTATGCATGCGTACAAGATAGAGAGAGTGTGTGTTTCACACAATGTGTGAGTTGAGCTTAAAAGAGCTTCGATAACTAAAGCATGGGTTGTAGGCTTCCTCACATGCAGATGTACACATGTAGAGACAGAGAACAATGGTAATGCTTTGGAAGAAAGAATAGCACGGTCCTATTAGTAATTGGTGTCATAAAGACTCTTTTCTCCCTATAGGGAAGTTAATTTTTAATTCATCTACGTTAAGTTTCTCTCGCTTTTATATAGAAGACAAGAAGGTAGCTATTTTCAGCATCAGTACTAATGTTCTTTGCACATTACACCACAAAGTTATCTCCTTTGGTAGACCATCTCCTTTCTATGAGACAGCTGACTAGCTCTGTTGTGAAACCATCACAACCTCTTATAAATGCATTCTCAATCTATGGGGAGCTCTCCAAAGGCAAGAAAAGCAGACATCAGCGTCCAAGTAGGGCTGATCTAAGCAATGGTTTGCGACGGGTATCCTATGCAGGAAATAGGGAAAGTACCAGGTGTGAAGCTGCAGGCGATCCTAGCTCGAGCTCAAGCTCCTGCCGGAAGGGTGTCAGGGATGGAAGTGGTGGCCGTTGAGGAGGCTTGCTTGCCGGTGTAGGGGGCGTGTAAGGTGGCTGATATGGTCAAGGCCTCTCTCTCTCTCTCTCTCTCTCTCCACCCACGCCCACACGGGAATCATTTAAGAAGTGAAAATTAGAACATTGATAAGGCCGAGCCCACTCTCTGCGAGCGCGGGCACGGAACAATTAAGGAGAAAACAACATTGTAACGCGTTGCACATGAGGAACAGCAGAACTTAATAACGAAGTAGGAGGGTACCTCGAACTTGCGAATTCGAAGAGCTTGCCAGTGCTGGAGAAGATGATGAGGGCGATCTCGGCGTCACAAAGCACTGAGAGCTCGTAGGCTTTTTTCAAGAGGCCGTTTCTGCGCTTAGAGAAGGTGACCTGGCGACTGGTGCTGTTCTCGATTCTTCTGATCTGGATCTTGCCGCGGCCAACACAGGGTCCGGCCTTCGCACTGGAGCGGTGGTGCAGCAGCAGATCCTTGCATCCGTTGTTCTGCTCTCCTGCGTCCTCAAGGGCAAGGTCCACGTCTTCACGCCGGGCCTTGCCATTGCCATTCTGCTGTACCATTATCTCTCTCCTGGCGCCCTCATCAAAATTGGCCATTCTTCACAAAGGGAACGACCGAAGAAACGATACACGTACCACAGCTCTTTCTTTATACAAAACCTGCCCTCGACTGCATCTAGGGCAACATGGAGTCGGAAAAAGGAGTCGGAAAAAGAAGGCAGCGTTTGCAAGAGGAGAAGGGGGGGAAAAAGGGAAGAGTTTTATGGAGAAGGCACTGTGAGCAGCCTATGCACAAGCTGTAGCTAAACAATTAGCTGTGGACATTCGATATCATCGTTTTCTAGTAAAGGAAACCCGCCCCAATAAAAAAAGCTAATATCTCCGCAAGGAAAAATTCGTGGACCACGTGATCGCTTTGTCCCTGACTTCCAGAGGCTTGCACCCCGCCCCGTGTCGGAAAACCTCTGTTGGCGAAAAAGTGTCGCCCGTTAACATTTTCTGTCAATAAACCATGGTTTTTTACTTACGAGGCCTGTTCCCCACTTTCTGCCTTTACCTACCCCAGTCGAGTGCCCCTTCCACACGTATCCTTCCACTTAGCATAAAGCACCATTAGTTCTTTATTGTTTTCTTTCCCCTTCCCTTATAAATTTCGTTCACCCACACAAATGACAAACCACCCGTTTAGTTTATTTGTTTACAACTCACGTCGCTTTTTATAGTAGGTGCACACGTGGAATACCTCATACGTACACATAGTAGTACCACTGCGGAAATTTGAAGCCTTCAAAGGCTCCTTAGAAAATAGGGTTACCATTATTTTAAAAATTTCTCTAAATTTTACACTTAAACATATATATATTTTGAAGGTCAACCTAGTTTATGGTCTTCAAACTCAAGGTTAGGAATCACGATAAGAGGAATCTGTTATGTAATCTGTTAAACAAAAGTGAATAGATATGTGGGGGGTAGGGATATTAAGATGACACTTGGTTTTGTTTTGATGTAAAGAGGTCCTTGCTGATTTATATATATATATATATAATTATTGGTCCCAAGAGAAAGGCATCAAGATAAGCCTTCAAATTTCGGCCTTGGGTACCCGGCTTGCAAATAGTGGCAACTGCAAAGCCATGAGATGATCCCCATGAAACTTGATTTTGCCAAATTGGTGGACACCATGAATAGTTGTTAGAGGAATCATGCATGGAAGGAAGTCATGATCTCCCCTTAGAAATCAAAAATGGCAAAAAAACACGAGTCGAGCCCCACGAGTGAAAGTAGCTCGATTGGAGTGAACATCATACATAGTTATTAGAAGAAACATCCATCGTTATTAGAAGAAACATCCATCAAAGAGGAAGATCTCCTCTCACAAAAAAAGATGCTTTCTTAGTTGTGGCTCTCTTTCGCTTTATACTAAGAAACAAAGAAAAAAGACATTGCCATGTCTCCATGTGCTCTTTTCAAATGTTAGATACCTTGTGAAGATAATATAGTTTACAAAGAAAAATACCATGATATACATCCTATATCCATGCAATATTGTTAGCTTCTCGTTGGAGATTTCTTTTGGGGATTTGCATCCTATGCCTTAGAACCAATCCTACTGCCTCACCATAGCATTCATGGTCCACATACTCTCTTTTCAATCAATCCTCCTTGGCAATTACCCTCTTGTAGAGGTCAACTTGTGGAACCCACATTCCTGCAAGCCTTGTCCTCCAACTTTGAAAAGAAAAAGCACAAAGCTGGAAAGTCACCACTCAAAGACTAAGAAAAAAAAAAGAGCATCGACATATTTTCTTGGAACTTGGCAAAGTTCATTTTAATTCCATGATGCACGTGGTCTCTTAGAATTTAAAGAGAAGACAAAATAATGTTCTTTCCAAGTAACGTTGTTTTATAAGTTTTATAATTAATAAATACTCACTTATTTTTACTATGTGCATTTTTTGTTGCATCAAAAGATTGAATTGTGTGTTTGCATTCTTTTTTATGTTTCAAAAGTGCAAATCCACATCTGGATTGTTGTGTTGGATTCCATATTTTGACAAAAAAATACTAACATAATTTGTATAATTTGAACCAATCATGATTAGTTACAAAACTTTATCATCACTCCTACTAGACACAAATACCTAAACCTTACATAAGACACTCAAACTTCTAGGAGCATTGAAAGAGGTTCTAAATGCAACGCTTCAAAGTGTGCATGTATTTCCCAAAATAATTTATGACTAACATGATGTGACTAACCATTGTGACAGAAGATGTAGATACTTCATTGAAAGTTTACATATTGAGCAACTTACCATCAATTTTCCATATATTAGATAGAAAAAGAAATTTAGGTGACTAAACTTAGACAATGCTTTCAATATTTATGGACTTTTTAAATACTTCATTTTATTATTATGTGTGTAGATGTTGGTAACTATTTTGATCAATTATTATGATTTAACCAGTGTGCTTAATTAAGAGACATTTTCCAACATCTATTCTCAACTACCAAATACACTTGTTCGTACACATAGTAGATGAGATTGCAATATCAAGTATATTGTCCATAGGCGATGGATTTTCTTTTAAGAGCGATTTATGAAGACCTTAAAGGCTTATGTGAGATAAAGAGCAAGGCTGCCCAAAGGAAGCATGGCATAAGATTGGCTAGTTCAAGAATCATTTGTATATATCACAAAGTTTCTTAGTCAAATAGATCCATGATACGAGTGCCTTGACTTTTGCACAACAAAGATGATGAGCATATAGTTAGAGAAGTACCACAAGGAAATAGGATCATTCTTAAGAAGAATGAATCCTTTATGACATAATTAATAACTTTTATATGACATAATCAATAACTTTTACATGTTTAGTTCTCTAGAAATCGAAAAGTGGATTGCTAGGTATAAAGAGACACACATGAAAACAACAAATGCTAGAAGAGTAAGATGGATTGCTTCAAAGGAGATCAACTTACAATCTACTGAGAAACAAATAATTAACATGATAGAAGCAGTGTGATTAATTCAGAAGCATTTTTTAACATCTAGTCTATCCAAATGCTTTTATTGGTATGCGAAGTAGATAAGATTGTAATATCAGGTATTGTATATATAGGCGATAAGACAATATTAGTTATTTTTCATATATGCTCTTTTTACAACGATTTTGTAGACTTTAAAGCGTTCTAAACTTCTATGAGACAAAGAGCAAGGCGGACCAAAGAGAGTATAGCAGAAGGTAGGCTCGACTACACTTCAAGTATATCTCAAAGGTTCTTAATCAAATCGATCTACGAGACGAGTGCCTTACCTTTGGCACAACAAAGATGATGAGCACATAGTTGGAGAGAAACGAGAAAATAGAATCATTCTTAAGAATACTTTATGACATATAATGAATAATTTTTATATCTTGAGTTCTCCAAAAATTCAAAA
>NC_141057.1:17104938-17362438 GCF_041138505.1 Cibotium barometz | reverse complement strand
TTAAGCATAATCTATACACTAATAATTAAGCACAAGAATGAATGGTGAATCTTGTATTTCTCAACTATAAGCCTAACAAATCAACACAATGGCATCCCCACATTAATATTCCCAATATGATATCTTCAAGTTCTATAAGTTCCAAAATTAATAACTAATAAAAAGACAACAATCAAGAACCAAAATTATACCACAATATTATAACATTATTTAAGTTTCAAAAGAAAAAACATTGAATGAAAGATTTATTTATTAAATGTGCATCATAATTAAAATATAGCTTTAATATCTACACATAATATTAATTATGTTGGATATTTCAAAAAAGAGAAACATAGCAAACAAGTACTATGTGAGTACAAGTTGATAATCTCATGTGGATAATGTCATGTGGCGTTACGATACCAAAAATTTGACATTTTTATCTTACGAGTATGTAAGAATTGTAGTGATTGTTACACTAATACCTAACATCTATAAGAATAGAATATCATATTTGAAAATCTAAGTATAGGTCATTGATCACATCTTCAAGTAAAAGCAAAGAATAATTTTGACTCAAGTTAGTGTTTTTCCTTGGAATTCCAAGGCTATGCTCTCCTTTAGTGATTCTAAAGGAAAGCAAAAGCCAACAAAACATATGCATAATTGAAGGAACATTGAGAAATAAGGCCACTATTATACAAAGAAACAAGGATAGAAGGACATGGAAGGAATGTTTGTGCATAGAGATGCAAGTCAATATGTCAACATGTGTGCTTGCGTACAAGATAGAGAGTGTGTGTTTCACACAATGTGTGAGTTGAGCTTGAAAGAGCTTCGATAACTAAAGCATGGGTTGTAGGCTTCCTCACATGCAGATGTACACATGTAGAGACAGAGAACAATGGTAATGCTTTGGAAGAAAGAATAGCACGGTCCTATTAGTAATTGGTGTCATAAAGACTCTTTTCTCCCTATAGGGAAGTTAATTTTTAATTCATCTACGTTAAGTTTCTCTCGCTTTTATATAGAAGACAAGAAGGTAGCTATTTTCAGCATCAGTACTAATGTTCTTTGCACATTACACCAAAAAGTTATCTCCTTTGGTAGACCATCTCGTTTCTATAAGACAGCTGACTAGCGCTGTTGTGAAACCATCACAACCTCTTATAAATGCATTCTCAATCTATGGGGAGCTCTCCAAAGGCAAGAAAAGCAGACATCAGCGTCCAAGTAGGGCTGATCTAAGCAATGGTTTGCGTCGGGTATCCTATGCAGGAAATAACCAGGTGTGAAGCTGCAGGCGATCCTAGCTAGAGGTGTCAGGGATGGATGGAAGTGGTGGCCGTTGAGGAGGCTTGCTTGGCCCGTGTAGGCGGCGTGTAAGGTGGCTGATATGGTCGAGGCGTCTCTCTCTCTCTCTCCTCTCTCTCTCTCTCCACGCCCACACGCGAATGATTTAAGAAGTGAAAATTAGAACATTGATAAGGCCGAGCGCTCTCTCTCTCTCTCTCTCTCTCTCTCTCTCTCTCTCTCTCTCTCTCTCTCTCTGTGCGAGCGCGGGCACGGAACAATTAAGGAGAAAACAACATTGTAACGCGTTGCACATGAGAAATGCGGAGCGCTTAGTCATCAGAACAAATGTGAGGAACACCAGAACTTAATAACGAAGGAGGAGGGTACCTCGAACTAGCGAATTCGAAGAGCTTGCCAGTGCTGGAGAAGATGATGAGGGCGATCTCGGCGTCACAAAGCACTGAGAGCTCGTAGGCTTTTTTCAACAGGCCGTTTCTGCGCTTAGAGAAGGTGACCTGGCGACTGGTGGTGTTCTCGATTCTTCTGATCTGGATCTTGCCGCGTCCAACACAGGGTCCGGCCTTCGCACTGGAGTGGTGCAGCAGGAGATCCTTGCATCCGTTGTTCTGCTCTTCTGCGTCCTCAAGGGCAAGGTCCACGTCTTCACGCGGGGCCTCGCCATTGGCATTTTGCTCTACCATTATCTCTCTCCTGGCGCCCTCACCAAAATTGGCCATTCTTCACAAAGGGAACGACAGAAGAAACGATACACTAGCACAGCTCTTTCTTTACACAGAAGCTGCCCTCGACTGCATCTAGGGTTAGTGCTTTCTTAGTAGAACATGGAGTAGTAAAGAGAAGGCAGCCTTTGCAAAAGGGGGGAGCTTTATGCAGAAGGCACTGTGAGCAGCCGGTGCACAAGCTGTAGCTAGTCAATTAGCTGTGGACATGACAATAACTCGACATCATCGTTTTCTCATAAAGGAAACCCGCCCAAATAAAAAAGCTAATATCTCTGTAAGGAAAAATTCATGGACCACGTGCTCGGTTTGTCCCTGACTTCCAGAGGCTTGCCCCTGTCCGAAAACCTTTGCCGGTGTCATTATGCCGCCCGGTCTTGCCATTTTCTTGCCATAAACCATGGTTTTTTACGTACCAGGCCTCTTTCCCACTTTCTGCCTTTACCTACCCCAGTACTAGCTCACGAGTCCCGTACCACCTTCCACACGTATCCTTTGAATTTCGCACGCACAGAGCACCATCAGTTCAAAATTTTCTTTATTGCTTTTTACCCCTTTGCCTAATAAATTTCATTCTCCCACACAAAGGACAAACCACCCGTTTAATTTATTTGTTTACAACTCACGTCTCTTTGTCGACACGTGGAACACCTCACACACGCGCATAGTAGTACCAGTGCTGAAATTTGAAGCCTTCAAAGGCTCCTTAGAAAATAGGGTTGCCATTATGTTGAAAATTTCTCTAAATTTTACACTTAAACATATATATTTTGAAGGTCAACCTAGTTTATGGTCTTCAAACTCAAGGCTAGGAATTACGATAAGAGGAATCTGTTAAACAAAAGTGAATAGATATGTGGGGGGTAGGGATAGTAAGATGACACTTGGTTTTGTTTTGATGTAAAGAGGTCCTTGCTGATTTTTATATATATATATATAATTATTGGTCCCAAGAGAAAGGCATCAGGATAAGCCTTCAAATTTCGACCTTGGGTACCCGACTTGCAAATAGTGGCAACAGCAAAGCCATGAGATGATCCCTGTGAAACTTGATTTTGCCAAATTGGTGAACACCATGCATAGTTGTTAGAGGAATCATGCATGGAAGGAAGTCATGATCTCCCCTTAGAAATAAAAAATGGCAAAAAAACACAAGTCGAGCCCCACGAGTGAAAGTAGCTCGATTGGAGTGAACATCATACATAGTTATTAGAAGAAACATCCATCGTTATTAGAAGAAACATCCATCAAAGAGAAAGATCTCCTCTCGCAAAAAAAGATGCTTTCTTAGTTGTGGCTCCCTTTCGCTTTATACCAAAAAACAAAGAAAAAAGGCATTGCCATGTCTCCATGTGCTCTTTTCAAATGTTAGGTACCTTGTGAAGATAATATAGTTTACAAAGAAAAATACCATGATATATATACATCTAATATCCATGCAATATTGTTAGCTTCTCTTTGGAGATTTCTTTTGGGGATTTGCATCCTATGCCTTAGAACCAATCCTACTGCCTCACCATAGAATTCATGGTCCACATACTCTCTTTTTAATCAATCATCCTTGACAATTTTCCTCTTGTAGTTGTCAACTTGTGGAACCCACATTCCTGCAAGCCTTGTCCTCCAACTTTGAAAAGAAAAAGCACAAAACTCGAAAGTCACCACTCAAAGCCTAAGAGGAAAAAAAGAGCATGGACCACATATTTTATTGGAACTTGGGAAAGTTCATTTTAATTCAATGATGCACGTGGTCTCTTAGAATTTAAAGAGAAGACAAAATAATGTTCTTTCCAAGTAACGTGTTTTATAAGTTTTATAATTAATGAATACTCACTTATTTTATATAAATATGAGTACTATATGCATTTTTCCTTGCATCAAAAGATTAAATTGTGTGTTTGCATTCTTTTTTATGTTTCAAAAGTGAAAATCCACACTTGGATTGTTGTGTTGGATTTCATATTTTGACAAAAAATACTAACATAATTTGTATAATGGTGCACATATCCATACTACAAATTATCATAATTTGAACCGATCATGATAAGTTACAAAACTTTCTCATCACTCCTACTAGACACAAATACCTAGATCTTACATAAAGCACTCAAACTTCTAGGAGCATTAAAAGAGGTTCTAAATGGAAAGCTTCGAAGTGTGCATGTATTTTTCAAAATAATTTATGACCAACATGATGTGACTAACCACAGAAGATGTATCTACTTCTTTGAAAGTTTACATGAGTAACTTACCATCAATTTTCCATATATTAGATAGAAATTTAGGTGACTAAACTTAGACAATTCTTTCAATATTTATGGAATTCTTAAATACTTCATTTTATTTTTATATGTGTAGATGTTAGTAACTATTTTGATTAAGTATTATGATTTAATCAGTGTGCTTAATTAAGAGACATTTTCCAACATCTATTCTCAACTATCAAATGCACTTGTTAGTACACATAACAGATGAGGTTGCAATATCAAGTATATTGTCCATAGGCGATGGATGTTCTTTTACGAGCGATTTATGAAGACCTTAAAGGCTTATGTAAGACAAAGGGCAAGGAAGCCTAAAGGGAGCATGGCATAAGGTTGGCTAGTTCAAGAATCAATGGTATATATCACAAAGTTTCTTAGTCAAATAGATCCATGAGATGAGTGCCCTGACTTTTACACAACAAAGATGATGAGCATATAGTTAGAGAGGTACCACAAGGAAATTGGATCATTCTTAAGATGGATGAATCCTTTATGACATATAATCAATAACTTTTATATGTTTA
Source organism: Cibotium barometz (assembly GCF_041138505.1). NCBI lineage: Eukaryota > Viridiplantae > Streptophyta > Polypodiopsida > Cyatheales > Cibotiaceae > Cibotium > Cibotium barometz. Next base: position 17,357,632 of record NC_141057.1, on the reverse strand, counting down.
GTTCTAGTGGATTGCTAGGTATAAAGAGGCACACATGAAAACAACAAATGCTAGAAGAGTAAAATGGATTTCTTCAAAGGAGATCAACTTACAATCTATTGAGCAAGAAATAATTAACATGATAGATGCAGTGTAATTAATTGAGAAGCGTTTTTTAACATCTAGTCTCACTATCCCAATGCTTTTATTGGTACACGTAGTAGATAAGGTTGTAATATCAGGTATTGTATATAGGCGATAAGACAATATGAGGTATTGTCGATAGATGCTATTTTTAGAACCATTTTGTAAACCTTAAAGGGTTCTATGAGACAAAGACCAAAGGGAGCATAGCAGAAGGTCGTCTCGGTTACTTCAAGTATATCTCAAAGGTTCTTAATCAAATAGATCTACAAGACAAGTGCCTCGACTTTGGGACAACAAAGATGATAAGCATATAGTTGGAGAGGTACAACAAGGAAATAGAATCATTCTTAAGAATATTTTACGACATATAATGAATAACTTTTTATATCTTGAGTCCTCCAGAAATTCAAAAGTGGATTACTAGGTACAAAGAGCCACACGTGAAAACAACGAATGCTAGAGGAATTTTCAAAGCGAAGCCATAGATACCTTCCATACCCACCCAATATTTCACTTGTCTCCAGAGATATTTCACTTAAATAGCTAGAGAATACATTTAGAGGAGGCAAGCAAGGGAAAAGGATGAAAGAATGAGAGAGCAAGACATAGGGTTTGCAAGAGGATACACTGGCATGTTGAAACATATATATAACCTTATTTAATTATTTTTCTCGTATTTTTTACATAGATCTTCCACTACAACAGAATGAGATTCTAGCAGCGAAAATAGCAGTGCTTTTATAATTAGATGCGCAGCTAGGTGTCAAGTCATTTTCGCTACTTTAAAAATTACTATTTTTGCTGCAACGGGTTTGTTGCTCAGCAGCGAAAATAGCATTTAAAATATCGCTGCTTATAGCAGTGATATTTCGTTGTTCCGAGCAACGATATTGCAAAATTTTGTTATTCCAAGCAGCGATATTTTAAATGCTATTTCGCTACTTGGAACAGCAAAATATCGCTACTGATGAGCAACGATATTTTCGCTGCTATTCTTACTCTACGGAGCAGCGAATGCTCTACACAGTTTAAAAAAAAGAGCTGGGATAGATTGGGGAGTGCAGACTTCCCAGTCTATCCCAGCTCTTTTTATATTAAAAAAAAAACAGTCACAAAATCAGATTTATAACACAAACACAAATACAAGAAACACATACATTGTGGAGAATGCAATTGAGCTCAAAAACTTATTATATTTTGAAAATTATTGGGCCTTTTGCCATATATATATAAAGTTTTTACAAAAGTGGTATGAAGAGGTGGGTGTCTAACTGGAATCCTTATCGGATTCCGAGTGTCCTCATCTCATTCCTCGTCCTCTTCACTTGCTTCACGCTGATAATGTGGATGATCCTCTTCTTCTTCCCCTTCATCCTGCATAAATGCCATCAAGCGTAAGGTAAGGAAAGCATGGAAATACAATTAGATGTAGAAAAGAGAATGGTTTAGGCACACATTACCTCATCAGCTTGAGTCTTGTGGACAGGGTTTCTATACCCATAGTCATATTCCTCCTTTGTTGTGTCACGCCCAATAATCTCCCTCTAAGAAAAAACAACTAAGAAATATATATTTTTTTTCAAGAAAATAATATAGGACAAAACAAAATGAAAGAAGAGAAGAAATGATACTTATGAAATGAGAAAGAAAGGAGGATTTCCCGTCGGAGTTGAAGTGTGAAGTCCCTCGCTTCCGTAGTCGAGAAGCACTCGCCATTGCTTGTTGAAAAGCACCTAGGTGCTTTCTCACGAAACTGCATGTGTGCCTCCACTCCTCGGCCATACACAAGCTAGGCTTCTCCAAATTATTTTTCCCTGCTCTCTTGATATTTTCTCTCCTATTAGAGAGTAAAAGCTTGGTGCGTCGCTTCATCCACTTCTTGGAGAAGCATAGACCCGTATGTGGCACGGGGAACTCGGACTTAAGCACATCGATAACATATTGCTTAGAAAGTTCATCTTGTGCTTTCCACTTTTAGAAGGAGTTCACGAACTCTAGGTTCACAAGTACATGCATACGATTCATGACTTGCTTACCTTGTGCATCCATCTCACGAGCGCACCATCCGCATCCATGGTGTATAGTAGGAGGCATGGATCGAACGGTGAAATTGGTCTCTTGGGGCTGGCTCATAATGTGTAGATAATGAGTCCCCCTGTCTCGCGGGGAGACGCATCGAGAGACCTAGTGTTTCTTTTACCAAAGCAAAAGCAACCAGCTCCCCCCTATTAGCATGTCTACTATCCCCCAAACTCCCTACTACGTCATCGTCATGGTGGTGAAGACAGACGTGAGAGAGCGGGGGTGGCTCTAGTAGAGGAAGGTGGTGTAGGCTCATCAGCGAAGTGGTGTAATCTGCCCCCATGGCGTCGATTGACCCGACTACAAGCCCGCTTGCATATAAGATTAAAATATAAGACAAATAGAATGCATAAAAGATTAACTTTATGTATGTGAAAAGGTTTAACTTTATGTATGTGAAAAGGTTTGATTGAACCATACCTATGTTTGTGTAAACTTCAACCAAGCTTGCTACCCATATCGCTCATTTATTATGAACAATAGATTGGCCACATCAGGATCTTGTGACGCGTTGATCGACATTATTGCTACATACATGCATAGGCAACAAAACATGATTGCTCTAACCCAAGCCATACTTAAAGCTTAGACAAAGAATACAACATGTAATATTAGAACATTGTTAAGACCTCCTACAATACTTCTTAGACAAGCAGGGTGGACAGTGCCCTTGTCGGATGATAGCTTCTGAGGACTTTCAACACACTCCCCACTATTAAAGCCAAAGGCAACTCCTCTTTTGCAAGAGAAGGATAGTGAGAAGATCAAGGGCTCCCCCTCCACTATAACCACCTACTCTCACAGATAACCACTCATCATAACCTGATATAAGCAAAATTCTAGATGACATATAACGATTCCCCATATTTCTATGCATAAGTCCATTTCCTAAATCCAGCACCCGAGGCTGCAATAAACATGAGGTTGAATAAATAAGGCCACTTACCTGGCATATGTCAAGCTAACCAAGAGAAAACAACAACACAAGCTTAGACAAAAAATGCAACCTATGATATTAGGACATTGTTATTACGACCTCCTACAATACTGCTTAGACAAGCAGGGGCGAAAGTGCCCCTTTCAGACAATAGCTTTCTGAGGACTTTCCACACGCTACCCACTATTAAAGCCAAAGGCAACTCCTCTTTTGCAAGAGAAGGATAGTGAGAAGATTGAGGGCTCCCCCTCTAATATAACCACCTACTCGAGGATAACCACTCCTAATCTGACATAAGTAGCATTTTAGATGGCATATAACAATGCCCCACATCTCTATGCATAGGCGGTATGCATACGACATACGGCCTATGCATACGGCCTATGCATAAGCAGTATATGCATAGGCTGTAGGCATAAACTGTATGCATAAGTTGTATGCATACGGCATACGGGCTATGCATAAGGCCTATGCATATAGTCTATGTATAAACCGTATGCATACGGCATATGGCCTATGCATAAGGCCTATACATATGGATCATATATGTATAGGCCTATGCATACCTAAACCCTAACCTAATCCTCGACACCCAAGGGTGCAAAAACACAAATAAAAGAAACATAAACAAAGAGGGCTTACCTCTACTAGCCGAATCCGTATGAACCGTACACTTGGCCTATGCCATTAGAGGTCGTTCGCTTGAATAGACCTACAAAAGATTATCATATAAAATCAAAACATTAGTTCATTATGCATAATAGGGCTTATGCAAAATAAGGCTATGAATAAGCCCTATTGTATAAGTGGGCTATGCATAATAAGGCTATGAATAAGCCCTATTGTATAAGCGGGCTATGCATAAGAGGCCTATTGCATAAGAGGGCTATGCATAAGACCTATGCATAAAGAGGGCTATGCATGAGAGGACTATGCATAGCCTAGCCCTTACGCAAAGCCCTATGCATAAAGAGTGTTATGCATAAAGAGGGCTATGCATAGCCTAGCCCTTATGCATAGCCCTATGTATAAGCCCTATGCATAAAGAGGGCTATGCATAGCTTAGCTCTTATGCGTAGCCCTGTGCATACCGTAGCCCTTATGCATAAGCCCTATGTATAAAGAGGGCTATGCATAGCCCTAGCCTATTGACCTAACCCTAATTCCCGGTCACCCAAGGGTGCAAAAACACAAAGACAAGAAGCACAAAGCACAAAGAAAGAGGGCTTAGTATATGAGAGGCTATGCCCAAAACCTTGCTCACTTGAATATGTTTGCAAAAAAGAACCATAATAAATAAAAACATTAGTCCTCATTAACAAATTAGTAACCTTTCCTCTATTATTATTGCACCCTTGGGTGCTAGGGATTTGTTTTGTAGGTTTGCGCATAAGCTTTATGCATAAAGCCTCATTCAAAGTTTTATGCTTAAGGCCTCATGCGTAGATTTATGCATAAGCCTCATGCATAGTGTTATGCTTAAGGCCTCATGCTTTAGGCCTTATGCATAATGCTTTATGTATAAGCCGTATGTATAAGATTTATGTATAAGGTCTCATGCATAGCGTTATGCTTAAGGCCTCATGCTTAAGGCCTTATGCATAGTGCTTTATGCATAAGCATAAGAGTTATATGCATAAGGCCTCATGCATAGTTTTATACTTAAGAACTTATGCATAAGGCCTCATGTATGCTTTATGCATAAGGCCTAATGCATAATGCTTTATGCAAGGCTTATGTAACGGCTTGCATAACACATAGTACTTTAAACATAATGCATAGTGTTTTAATCTTATGCATAGTACTTTAAACATACTTTAAACATAATGCATAGTAGTTTAAACATAATGCATAGTGTTTTAATCTTATGCATAGTACTTTAAACATACTGCGTGCATAAGGCTTTTCTACCTTGCATAAGACTTGCGTAGCGAAGAATAAGATGATTTCCGGGGTCAATTGACTTAAAGAGCCGGGAAGTATTCATTCCATAATATTTTCTTAATATTTGTTTATTTTTTGTGTTTTGAAGAATGAGATGATTCCAAGGGTCAATTGATTTAAAGAGCTAGGAAGTCTTCATTTTCTTAATATTTTCTTTGTTTGTATAGTGTGGCCTAGGTCCTCGTCCTCTTGTTCCATGGACCCACAGGTCGAGGCTCTCATTGAGTCTGAACGACGGTTTGCTATAGGGAGGTGGAGGGCATCTTTTGCTATACTCCCACCCCCGAGCAGTTGGTAGCCTACAGCAGGCATCCCTTTACCATCAGGTGCGCCCACAGCCCCCCACAGCCCAACAGACTCCCTTGCTAAGCACTTCACCTACCTTTACATTCACCTCTCATCCGTCAACCCCAATTAGTGCTACATCTCCTACACCTCCACCTTCAGGAGCTGTGACACCTCACAGTTATCATGGCTCTCATGAGAGGGACATTGATACCTCATGCCACACTAGCATTGAGAGTGGAAGGATGCCTAGGGCAGTCCTTTGGGGGTGGGGATATTTCTTCAGAGTCACCACCACATCATAGTGATATATCATATTATGATATCACAGATGTGGGTGGCATAGTTGATGACTCTCGTGGAAAGGAGGTGGTAAACTACTTGCACCAAGTAGTTTTTGCACACTATAATGACTGCTTTATACATTTTAAGCAGCAACAAAGGGAGAGCCTAGTGGATGATTGCATTAAAGCTGTCCACAGGAAAGCATCATAACCCTCATGACCAAAGGTTTAACAGTAGATAGGCGCGACACAAAATCAAAGACATAATTAAGAACAGGAGGTCTCTAATAAGGAGACATGCAAAGGAGGAGAAATCCCGAATAGATGCCGGTCAAAATGGACATGGTAAGCCATCTACTGCTCATAAAAGGCGAGTGGAAGAAAGCCAAGAAGGATCTCTTAGAAGGAGTAGTGAATCAACAACAAAGAGAAGCGCGGCAAATACAAATGGAGCGATATGGATCATCACACTTCGGATCTGGAGGTCGTGCATCATGGGAGGCCAAGTTTATATGTATAGTGCAACTTCATGTTTTTTCTTTGTATGCTCTCTATTTGAGTTGTGTTATAATTGTTGTAATGTTTGTCTTGTGATGTAGCGTGACATTATGGGTAGAGATCCTACCCCACCACAGACTGGCTACCATTGCCACAGTAGAAGAGATATATGGGATTACCTTCACGAGATGAAGGGATCATCTTTGATGAACAATACCATCAAGCAAGAAGAACACCAATGCAGGTAATTCTTTTTATTTTTATTTACAAAATATGTGTTGAACTTTATAATACTTTCTATTTTTATTTATATATATCTTCACTTTGTGTAGGCACAAGGTGGACAAGAAGACTCGGCGAGTGATGACTCCTCCGAGTAGTCTCCCGCTAGTTTTTCTTCATGTATAGTTTTGGTTTATGCAACTATGTTTCTTTTTGAAGCCTCATGTGGCTACTATCATGTATGGACAACTTCTTGGATATAAGATGAAAATTTTCATCTTCTTTATGTATCTATGTTTTTATTCAAGCCTTATGTGGCTACGATCATGTATGGATAAATTTTTTGATATAAAATATAATTTCTCATCTTCTTTAATCAATATTCGAAGTGTGTTCACAAATCTTTTTGTGCATATCTATCTTTAATTTAAGTTTTTATGTTGATATCTTTGTTGATCTTGATTTTTCTATGTACAAGTATGCAAAACTTAAACCAGAGAGCTGCCTGTGTAGAAAATGCAGCTGCATGTATAGAAAATGCAGCTATACATCTACACAGACAGCTCTCTGGAAATGTTTTTTAATTTCAGAGTGCGTCTATAATAATGGCTATAAGCGAGTCTATATGCGCGTCTATAAGCACGTCTATAGACGCATCTATAGCCTCTATTATAAACGCGTGTCGGTAGACACAATTTTAGATGCGCTTATAAACGCGCCCATAATATGTTAAACCACGTTGTCAACACGTGTCTATAAACGTGCCTATAGTCGCTTTTCCTTGTAGTGAAAAAGAGGTGAGTACTCTAAACCCTACTCTTAATGCATAAGTGAACGAAAAAACTAGTTTATGTTAAGCCTAAACCTTTGCATAATGCATAGAATGCTTAATAGAAAGCTTTGATGGAGAGCTCTCCATCAAAGCTCTCTATTAGAGCTCTATGGATTAGGCTAGGATTAGGAAAAGGGAGAGGAAAGATAGGGGAAGGGAGAAAAGGAGAGAGAGGGAAGGGAGAGAAGCTCACCTAAACCCTATCTCCAAGCTTTCCATGAAAGCTTTGAAGAACACATAAAAACATGAAAGAGGGAAGAAAGCAAGAAGAGAGTTGACCTTGGAGAGGGAGACTTGATTGATTGAAGACCCTTGAGGGATGAGTAGAGGTGGGAGGAAAACTCGTGCTACAGGCGTAGCTCTACATGTGCAGCAATAGGGAAGTAAGTAGGTATTGACACCCGTTCAGCGACAATTTAGGCGGGAGTCACAGTTTCGCGGGTCGCTGCTGAGCAGTGAAATTTTGTTGCTAGCTTCGCTCTGCTGGGTAGCGAAAAAATGCTGCTATAATCGCTGTTTAGCAAACGAAAACCTAGGTAAATTTATGTTTCCAGCCCTAGATGTTGTTGTGTGTTTCGTATAAACCCTAAATCAATTTTGGCCAAGTTAAAGATGTCTGACAGTGATCATCAAGGGTTGAAAGTTGGATTCGAGGCATGGTTGAGAGAGAAAATTTGATGTGTATGTGATCGATGCAAGGGCCAATCTATATGACAAAGTTGTATAACAATTGAGCATGTGCGAACATATGGTCTTCACCATGAGGAAGTGGTACGACCAAGTGTGGATGATGACATAGAGGAGAACCATAGGAGAGTTCTAGAGTTTCAAGATGAGCCTTGTCACTTACGTCTTGGCTTAGGCATGGATGGTGTTAACCCATTTGGCTTAAAGTCCACATCATGGTCTACTTGGCCTATTGTATTGGTGAATTATAACCTCCCTCCATGGGTGGCAATCAAGAAAGGTCATATCATTCTTGCTCTCCTTGTACACCAGGAAAATATAAGGTGGCAAACATGGATGTGTACCTTGAGCCTTTGATTGAGGACCTTGAGACACTATGGTGAGGTACGTTTCAAAGCATCTAATTGGCTCATTGGAAGAAGACGATGAAGAAAACATTTTGGATAAGGCCGATGAAGAGCATGAGGAACATCAATTGTAAGAAGATGATGAGTCACCCATCATTCATGACAATGCTTCATTGGATCATGATAGTGATATTGATATTGATATAGAACCCCGTCTTTTCATTGAGCTTCCATTAGATATAGACATTGATGAAGCAACACATATGGACTTATTACAAGATGGGATAGATTCATCATCTTTACATTGTTTCGCTTCTCAAAAGTTTTTAACTTTTTTTTTTTGCTTGAAACATGGCTCCAGAGGTTTTAATGGATGAATTTTTAAAACTATATATCATTTTTTGTGTGCATGTGACATGTATTTTCAGAATTCAGCATCCAACAACTCTCTAAAATTTCTTGCAGCATAATTTTGCTGCTATCCTCTCTATTCTGCAAGAAAATCACAGTATAGCAATGAAATTTCGTTGCTAGAAGCTTTTGCTGCACAGTAGCGAATGTAGTCCCGCGACAAAAAAAAGCGTTGCTGAAATGATATTGTGCCCCCGACGTGTTGTAGTGTTCTCGAGAGCAAAGAAGATAAAAATTGGCTCCAGATTCTAGCAACAATAGATACCATACCCAATACTCACATGTCTTATTTTTGTGATGATGATGGTAAAGAAATCAACCTTGCCATGACCATGGAATCTATATATAGCATTCTTAGATCCTAGTTAGACTATACTAAGAACATAGCCTAAAGACTTTTGACCTTAAAAACTCCTTAAACAAGGCACTAGATATCTTGGTTAGGCTTTAAACATCCTTGAATCCCCTAGAGAATTCAAGTGTGGTCTAAACAAGCATCACATTCTTTATCTACATTAGGAAAAATTTATTATAGTCTACATGGGCACCCAAAAGTTAATAAAGTCTGGATGCCCACTAAGACTAATAAGTGACTTATATATAAGTGAACTTGGGATACAACAAAGGGTAATTCCCTCGGGTTGGATTTAGAAGTAATCTATTGCCTCTTATGTGCTCTTTCTCTCTAGCTTTATGCTCTCTTACCTCTTTATAGTGTTATGCTTGTGTGTGTGGGTGTGAAAGTGTGAGAGTGCGAGGGTGTGTGTGAGGAGGGGGCTATTGTCTTGAAGCAATATTGGAGATCTTCAAGCTATGGAGTCTCAATCTGAATATAGACAACTCACGTGGTGATAACTTGAGGTAGTTTTCTCAAGTGCTAGCTTCCTACAACATGGTTGCCTCTTCTCTAAGAGCATCCAAGTTCCCTAAGACAAGAGAAAGGTAAGTGCACTCCACTTAGTTAGTCTTCTACTTGGTGTAATTAGGCCTTCCACTTGGTTAGTTGTGTGCTAGTGAGAGTGGCATATTTAAGCTTTCCAAGATAAAGGTAAGTGTAGTCCACTTGGTTAGTCTTGTGCTAGTGAGTGTGGTGTATTTGGGCTTTCCAAACATTTAAGCAAAAAACCATCAACTATGCGAGACAAATAATTAAATAGGATTATGTATATGCTTCAGCTTACTTAAATGCATGTCACATTCGCTTACAAACTCTGTATTGTGCTCACTAATCCTTTCACCATTATCCCTTGCTTGCCTAAGATTATTCTTTAGCTATATAAGTCACATATCTATGGGGAGAAGTGCATTAAGCTCGAGTGGTTATGAAAGATATCTATGTCTTCTTGTGAGAATATATCTAGTATTTGTTCTTTCCATGTGTTCCTCTTTATACCCATCAATCCACTTTTGCATTTCTAGAGAATCCAAGATACAAAATTTATTGATTTTATGTTGTCATGATTCATCCATCTTGCGAGTGATCCCATTTTTTTGTGGTATCTCTCTAACTATACACTTATCATCTTTGTTGTGCCAAGGGCGAGGCATACATAGATCTATTTAACTAAGAAACTCTGCGATATATATATATATATATATATATGTGTGTGTGTGTGTGTGTGTGTGTGTGTGATTTTTGAACTAGCTAATCTACTTTTTGAAAATATTAAAAGATTTATGAAGACCTTAAAGGGTTTTATAAGATAAAGGGCAAGCCTAAAGGGAGCATGCAAGAATCGACTATGGATAGTATATGCTCTTGTAACCTCGTCTATTACATCTACCAATAAGTGTATTTAGATGGTGAGAATATATATTAGATCTCAATTAATTACACTACTTCGATCAAGTTGATTCTTGCTAATAAATTGTAAGTTGATCTCCTTTTAAGAAATTCATCTTATTTACTAATCCATTGATCTTATTCATGGAAATCCTAATGCCTTTGGTTACACAATCTTTGATTGCAATAAAAAGCACAAACTACAAAGTAACACCATCCATAAACATACATTAGTGAGTTAAGACACTTTCACGGGCGGTGATAATTAAGAAAGTCTCAAATAAAAGAGCTTAAAATCCTTTATACCTCTTAGAACTTGTGCCAATCACGAGACTTAAACTCACTCAACTTATTATTCTTTGTGAAGGCACCCTTAAGGCAATGTATATGACCTGTTCGTGTGCGGAAGGATGCACATCACCTTCTTTTGTCTCCTCCCTCTCGAAAAAATCTCAAGGTGCATGTGCTAGGATTACTTTTCCATCTATAGATTATGGCCATAGACCTTTCATCTTCTCACTTTCTCTCAAATCATCTCGTGCACCCTTTTACTATCTTTCCCACCAATTAATTACTCCCATAGAGCACTTCATACATTTTTGAATATATGCATGAGATCTAAGAGAAGATCTTCCATTTCTTCCTCCACATCTTTATCTTCAAATATGTGTTTGCTTCAAGGTGTAACTTATACTATGTACCACAATTTTGAGTTTAACAAAGTTGGTTGATAGATTACCTGCTCCATATTCTAAGATCTATTGTGTTATTTCCATTCTATACCAACAAAGTTCTAACATATATATAAGAAAAATAATACACATTTGCTTATAAAAATTATTACCTACTCACAATGTTGTGGTAGTACAAATGTATCATCAACATGACAACTTTATTGAGCCGCTAGCAAATAATCAACTTTTATTTCTTTTGACTGTTGCATTTGGAGAATTGTAGACCACTTTGAACTATTGAATGGCAAGTATGAAATTGATTGAATCTTACATTTATGATATCTTGTATGATTCCACAATAATAAAAATAGAGGTGAGACGATTTGTATCACTGGCACTCGCTCAACTCTCTTGGAGAAAGTTATCATTCAACAAACTGTTTGGGTTATTTTTACATTGTTTAGTGTTAATCCTTAATGCAACCATTTTGATTATACCACTCATTGAACTCATTTAAATGGATTCTAGAATCCATTTGTTAAGTGGGTTTCTAGCATCCACTCAAACTTGCTCAATAAGATCCATTTGTTTTTCTTCTTTATACCATTCCTTAAACTCATTTAATAGAATTCTAAACTCCATTTGTCAAGTGGGTTTCTAGCTTGCGCAATAAGATCCATTTGTTTTCTTGCATCCATTCCCTAAAATCATTCAATGGAAATCTCGAATCCAATTTTCTTTCATCCCATAATCATACCATTAAATTTTTTATTTTTGGTATTTTAAATACTTTACATGTTGACCAAGCTTTGAATTTTAAAACTTTAGTTACTTTATTTGGATTCTTTTTTTCATAGCTTGAACAATGATTTGGATATTTTTTTTGGGGGGGGGGATACCATTCTTATCAATCATAAAAGTTAAGGCACCATCATTTTTATTATACTAAATGTATCTTAGACTTTCGCTTACTCCCAATTGAGTATCATAATTGGGTGCATACAGTGTTGTTGAATATTTGGGAAAACATTCTTCTCTTTCATCTTTCATGTCATATAAAACATTGTTATCTCCCCCTTAATCCTCATAGCTACTTCCACCCAATTTCTCGACCATGTTGGTGGCGAACTAGGTGATATTAGCCATTTAGTGTGGAAAATGGATGTTTTTTTTTGGTTTAAAAACCCATGTCAAAGGTTGTAAACACCCATCTGAGATAATAAGTTTTATAAATTCTTTTGTGATCAAACTCTATTTTACATATTGCTTCAAGGTTGGTCGTTGTTCTTTAATGGTTTCCAAATTCTGGCTAACTTACTATTAGGTCTAAATAAACAAAAAAAAAAGGTTTTAGAGTTCCCTTAGGAGCAATAGTTAAAGCCCCACCATGAAAGGGGACCCTCAATGGTAATGTGATGGTGGAACTCTGATTGACCACACTAGTGCTTTAGGGATCCCTGTACTTAATCGATCACGTTGGTTCAACTACTTTTGTCAAACCCTATGTATATAAAGGTGTTCAAGTAAAAAAGGTTGTATCCTATGTATACCACACAAAAAGAAGAGAGCTCCCCCAAGACTCTTCCACCAATTGTAAAATAGAATGCACATGGTGTTATGTGGCTGCATGGAGAATTCTATGTAAGGCCAACCCCCTTTGTTGGGTTGTACTAGCCCACCATTAAGGTTTTGTGAGAAGGCAACGAGAAGTTGAAAACCAAAACCACTCAAAGAACAAAACAAAAGGCTTGCAAGTTTGTCTTAAAAATAGCTATAAAACTACACACGGAGCTACAAAACTAAGTTGGGAACTAGGGAACATGTTTTTTGTCCTAGTTAATTTGTGTAACTAGGGATGATTTTTAAGATGGGTAGGATCTGCCTTCAAAAGGAGGAGATGCCCAAACGTAGTCTTGATCAGTTAGTGCAGTTTTTTAAGGGCTCCCAAAGTTTAGTAAGGTGTGTAGCGTTCAATCGGGAATCCGGGATAGGGCAAAGGGTAACACCATGGTTTTGGAAACACCGCGGTTTTGTTACGGGGCCACCACATACGCAGACAGATTGGGGACCGCACAATTTTGGGAAAGGAGCACGTGGTTCTCACTGCTCGGCCACGATGACCTATAACTTGAGTTTTTTAATAGTAGATTTTGTGTCGTGTGATCTCCGCTTCGCTCACCCATTGGTCAGCAGCCACCAACGGCAATATTATCAGGTGCCATTTCATTTCTCTCGTTTATGTGCTGTATGTAGCTCTGTCTGTGTCGTTCGGGCCGGCGGGCTAATGCCTTAACTTTGCATGGGCTAAGCGTTTTTGCAGAGAGAGTGAATAGTTACACGTTCGCAGGCTTTTAACACATGGCCGCCTGCTTCGCGATCGCACTGCAAGCACCGGCCAGCACACTACTTGACCTGAATCTCGCCCACATAGAGACCGACTGCAGCAACAACACGGCGCTGCCTCCCGGTGGCAAGATCCACATCAGAAGGATCGAGAACACCACCAGCCGCCAGGTTACCTTCTCCAAGCGCAGGAAGGGCCTCTTGAAAAAAGCCCACGAGCTCTCCGTCCTCTGCGACTCGGAGATCGCCCTCCTCATCTTCTCCACCACAGGCCAGCTCTGCGAGTTCGCTAGCTCTAGGTATGCTTGCATTTCTCATTCTCCAGCCCCACTTTTTCAAGATAAACACCAGCTACAATAAGATACATTGGTTATAGGAACAAAGTGATACCTACTACAAGAGAGGCAATAGTCTCAATAGATCACATAGGTTAACAAGAAGTTTGAAAAATGTCACTGCACGAATCTGCTCACATTCTCGTTGTCTCATAATGGAACTTGGAAGACCTTGAACCCCATTGGGCAGGTCTCTCTCCTTCTCCCTCTCTCTCCATAGCTTGTATTTTTGACAGTAGTTCCCAATGCTCTATAAGCTTTTGTGTGTGCACATGCGTACTGTGTATGTGTGCGTGTGTGTCAGAGAGAGTGTGTATGTTTGAAAAGCATTAGAATGCTTTAAAAGGTGTGTTTTTTTCGAGGATTTTCTTACAAAAGTAAAACCACTCCAAAGTATATCTCATCACACATGCAATATTAGGGGTTTTAATCTAGAAACATATACTATTCAAAGAAACTTCAATGTACTCTATTATTTTGCCACGTGGCATCTTATCCTTTGACTCACTTTAAAGTAGTGAAAATTACTTGAGAGTTGCAAGATGTTCTAAAAAGGGTTCTCAAGAGATTTGGGATGTGGAAAAGACTCTTAAGAGCTGATAGTGGAGTTGTCCATAAGTTTGCCGATTTGTGGTTAAGACATACCTAGGTAAAAGCCTTCGTGAGAGTCTAGTTAAGATAAGAATGTAATTACTATAGAGGTGTGAATGTGAAATTTTTTAAAAAATGGATCATATGGTGGTGTTGACAGCTACAAAGTGAGGCATAATTAGCCAAAGAAGAATAATATAAACAAAGATATTGCTTATATAATCACTAATCTCACAGTGCTAAAAATTATTGCATAAAAGATTGAACTGGGTTGGTGGAGTTGTCTAGGGTGGATGATTTTTTTTAACACAATCATAAAATCTTTTGAATGTATTACTTATAGCTTAATATCTTGATCTTAAATTGTAATAAGGTGATGGGATCAAATGTCATGGATTTGGTTTCCACCACAAGCACAATTACAGACACAACCAATATTTCCAGCTAGGCTAACATGATTGAGATGTTGGAATAGGGGTGGTTGCATATTGTTGTTGGCCAATGTTCAGAAGTGATAATGGTAAAATGTGAAAAATGGACAAGCAAGCAAGACAAGGGTTGTCTATAGAATAACAAATAGTAACTCTATGGCCAAGCCTACTTTAAGTTTGTTGATCATTTGGTGCTGGGAGCACTATGCTAGTAGATTGATTCATTGTACCAAAATGATCTTGGAGGCAATACCTAATATTGTTTACTATTTGTTTAGTTTTTTTTTTCACCCCTTCATAGATTCCTTAATGAAGATTTGTATCTTTGGTAGTGTGTCACCATAGTCTTTGTGAAGTCTTAGTGCCTCAGACTTGGTAATGTAATATCCAAGCATTAAAGACATTGTGTTGATTGATCATTTAAAATATTATGTTAGCCATCACAGTATTTGACTAGGAATATTTACATCTTGTTTGTGTTGATTGTAGAAACACATCTCCAAGTTTCTACCTCCACTTCTTAGTGTTAGATATCATGATGTTTGACTAGGCATAGTCACATCTTATTTGTGTTAATTAGAGAATCACATCTCCATGTTTCTACCTCCACTTCTTAGTACAAACAATTCATGCTTAGTCCAATTTTATTTTATTTAGGCATTATCGTCATGTTTTTTTAATGTTTATTCTATTTTATTTAAAAACCTTTGCATTTGTGTTTGAATAGATGAAACTTATAAAAAAGACCATAAATAGGTTTGACTCTTAGTGTTTTGTTGTAGTAGTACGCTTCGAATGATATTTGGGATTCTTTATGTCGAATGATATTTGGGATCCTTTATGTCGGTATAGTCTAAATTAAATACTTTTGACCATATGTGATTACCAAACCTTGTTTTTTAGAAAAATTTTGTTAGGAAAAAATTGGACTCAAATTGGGTCCTTTAAGAATATCTACAGATTCTCTTTTTACAAAAATGGGTGTACGGTGAAATTTTTATAAATCAACTCAGAAGTGAGCTACGTTTGAACATCTGGAATCTACTCTTCGAGAGATTTCCAATGATATATAGCATGATGGGCAATTTTACATATTCAAGAAGTCTCCAAATTTGGTGATGATGTGGTACATTACGAAGTTTTCAAATTTGGTGATGATATGGCGTCATGTATGGCGTCATGTCATCACCAAATTTGGGAACTTGTTGAATATGCGAAATTGCTTATCATGCTATATATCATTGGAAAGGTCTCGAAGAGTACATTCAAGATGTCAAAACTCTACTCACTTCTGAATTGATTTACAAAAATTTCACCCTACTGATGTGATTGACTCACCTTCACCACATTTTTATCATGTGAAAGAATTATTTGTTGCGACCAAGTAGGAGGTCTTAAAAATATATAATCTTGGTCTCTATGTGATTCATTGTGAGCTATCCCTCTCAACTGAAAAAGTCTTATAATGCATCTTGTTGTGATTGCAGACTTGTGATTGAGATCAATATAAAGACAATGTCATCTATAGGTATCATTGTGTGTGCTAGACACACATGTAAAATTGTTGGATGAAGCATAAGGTCTCAACAACGTATAGCATTGAGAGTGTCAAAAGGAGAGTGGAAAATCTAATAGTTCTATTTATCTCTTCAAATAGGCTCCTTGGTGTTTCAAAATCTTCTCATTATTTCTTTCATTATTGCATGTGGGAAATGGAGCTTCTATAAGCATCGGGAAGGGATGGATTGAAAGGTCTTTTGGAAGTTCACAAAGCAACAATAAGCTTGTCAGGATGTGCCATAGTCTTGTCAATCATGGTATTTTTTCTTTGGGGGGGGAGGGATAAAAGATACAATCATATCAAATGGTACCTTCTAAATCAAGGCTATCTTCGTTCTTTTTCTCTATCTCTTTGCCTAATTACCAATCTTTGTCTCTAATACTACACTATGGATCTTGGACAAGGTATGAGCAAACATGGTGGTTTGGTAGTTCTGAGGACCATGGGGTCTCCTTTCTTATTGATGGGAACTTTAGACAAAGCCCTATTAAACCTCTATGCAAGGATAGCAGCCAAGGTGGTGGATCTAGGTGTAAAGGTCCTCATGATCCTTCGATCTACCATTGTGGAGTTTCAATAAGTCCTTGGTAACATTGGTAATGATAAATATACCATCCAAGGAGGGGTGAGGGGTGTGGGATAAGTTAGGTGGAATCTAATTTGGGATGTTGTATAGGTGTCCTATATAGTTATTTCATATAAGAGGATATTTGATGGGTGTGGGTGTCTTCTTTTCCTCCAAGAACCACCATGCATATGAGGTGTGTCCACAATCAAAAAGAGTTTTTCTAGTTTAATAAAGGAAAGACATTAAGGATTTTTTAAAGTCCAATGGCTATTTATAACGTCCTCAAAACATGTCAAAAAATTTTACAAGGAAAATTTGACACAAATTTTATTTTAGTCCGCTTAAAATCACTAGTTTTGAACGGGTTATCAAGATATAAAAATTTAAAAAAAAAACTATGTTAACATAAAGCATAAAAATCTTGGAAGATTTGCTTAACACATCTATATTGTGATATGTAATATATGTGTGTGTGTGTGTGTGTGTGTGTGTGTGTGTGTGCAATTCGTCAATATTTATATCATAATTATAGGCTTTTCTTTTTACCATTGTTTGTCAATATTTATATCATAATTATAGGCTTTTCTTTTTACCATTGTTCGGACTTGTGCTTTGCTAAGAATGAACACTTCTTTTGGCTGGTGAAGATCTTTATATTTTGCATGCATAGATCCTTTTAGACCTCTTCTCTTAGAGAACATGAAGTTGCATGACCTTGAACTCATCGTTATACCATCCATTTTGACATTGTGAGCCCACTGGGTATTTAATAGTGGAGCAAAGAGTTTGTGGGAAGTTAGCTTGGGTTGAGTTATACTAGATATATGTAAGGTATGGTGTGATCGTGTTTGGGAGCGGTGAGGAGCGGTTGAGGTTTGTTGTATGGTAGCTAATTCTAGGCAATGATTAAAGTGGATGCAAATAAAGGTAGATGTGGGAAGAATCCAGGGTGTTTTGCATAGAGGAGCAAGGCATTGTTAAGATGAGGTATGTGTGGTCCATTCCAATTGGTAGTGGTGGGATGATGAGTTCTTAGATATGCAGTTACACAAGAGTATGAGAGTCTATCAAATAATGCATGGTACCTGAACCGTTCCTATGGAGCAAGAAACATGCTAGGTTGTTTGAGGTGGGCCAACGGGAAATCCCATTGTTAATCAATAGAGTTACGCATGTCTCCCATGTCCATGAAGATTTTGTCATGTGTGGTGACATTCCCATAGACATGTGATGACCATTGTAGCCCCAACTTCATGGGATCTATATCTGCAAAAGTATAATTGGATTCTGTTGAAACTCATACATAAACATCTACATCCCAATTCTTAATACATTGAAGTTTCCCAAAAAAAATCTACATGGAAAACTCCACAAAATTTGCAAAGAAAGATGCGTATGGAGATTGTTCATCTTGAAACATATCCTATAAAAAGGAAGATGTCTCATGTGGGATGTAACTCATTGTAATGTACGAACTTGGAGAAGTTGAATGCGTATGGAGATTGTTCATCTTGAAACATATCCTATAAAAAGGAAGATGTCTCATGTGGGATGTAACTCATTGTAATGTACGATATTTGTAACCTTGGAGAAGTTGAATGCATCCACATAAAATAGTTATCCTCATATCATTGGGCTAATGTGAGTACTCTATGCAAGTGGGGTGGTATGAATAAGCATGCCACTCTTCCTAAGCCCTGCCCTCCCCCCAACAGTCATGCAAGTGGGGCGACCTAAACAAGGATCCACTCCACCTAAGCCTCGTTCCCTCCCTCTCTTCCAATCCATCATGCATAGAGGCATGGGTGTGGTACATGTATACAAACTCTCGTACATATCTATTATCTACACACCTCTAGTATCCCCATCTTAGGACTTGTGTATCTTTATGTAAAAGATAAAAGTTCTTGTGTAAGTCATGTCCCTTATTGTGTAAGTCCATGTATGAGCTAATTTACCTTCTTGTGTAAGTCCATATGAAGTCTTAAAGGTTGGACCACATAGTCTCATTGCAGTTTGATGTAAAAATGTGAAGATGGAGGGCCGTGGCTTGTGGCCGCCTATATTCCACCTGCATAGAGTCCCAACCAATGGGATCATCTAAGTGATAGAAGACTAGGACCATTCTCATCCCTCCTCCACCAATTTTCATGGCTTGGAAAGAGTGGTGGAGGTTAAGTGCGCAGTGGCATGAACGCTACTAGGATGGGTGACCTCCTTGGAAAAGTGGCCCCCAATTTCCAATAGTGCATCTAAGGCCACATACACCCAACATTGCTATGTTGAGCATTGATCAACAATGATCATGCACTCATCTTTACATGTATAACCCATTTGTTGGCCTTCATTGTTCTCATATCCTAGACCATATTGTTCTACGTACAAAGAGATGAGATCATCACATAAATATATTTTTATGGAACAAGAGGTTGCTCTCTTTGCAAGGAAGGCCAAGTAGGATTACATAATCTTGAGCCTTAGGAGCAAGATCCTGTCACTAAGGAGGTCCTCACCTTCCCACCAAGCATCCATGAATGCGGTTTGAGTAATTCCAATTTGTTGACACAAATTCTTGCTATCTTTCCTTGGGGACTTTTATACGGGGAGGCTGATGATTCTTACATGCAATGCATACAAGTGAATTCACTTATCTTCTTTCAAGAACGCCATCAGGATTTTTTTTTTAATTGGATTTTTTTCTTTGATACCTCCATTCATTTGGGGGTATCATTAAGGTCCTTAGCCACTTGGAGATGGCATCAATATCTTTTCTCAATCCGACATTGTCCACTTGGGTTGCAAGTTTGGTAGCTTTAATGCCAACCTTCAAATGAATCTTCTTTGTGATTTCCTTCTTAGTACTCTTGTTGAAGTTCTTGGTGAATCTTCTTACTCTCCTCCTTGAGTTTCTCTAATCATGCCTTTGCCCATATGGGCTTCCTTCACTTATGTGGCTATGGGGCTATGGGGTCCCTTTGTCCATATGGGCTTCCTTCTCTTATGTGGCTATGGGGTCTCTTTGTCCATGGAGGGAGGTCATGAAACCTTCAATGGTCTCCTTGGTGTATAGGACCTCACGTTCGTAATCTCTTTGTCATGTGCCCCTTGCATTACATTCCTATAAGAAAACACAATAGAGAAAGCAGAGAATCTTCACAATACAAAAGCATTGAATTAAGAAATAATGGGGTGAGTAAATAATATTTGGGCTCGTAAACTATGACTACAAATTGATGGTTGTTTGTCCACTCGTGTGCTCTAGCTAAGGAGTTTTGATAGTGATCTAGATAGAATCTAGACGAAGAATGTCTTGCTTATAAGAGTGGTTGATCACAATGATTAATAAAGGCTCCTAAACTAGTCTATACATAGTGCCCAAGGTCATGGACAAAGGTCAGCCATGTCGGCTAGCCCACGACTTAGTCTAAACATGCCTAACCAACCATATCATTCGACAAAGACTATGTTAGAATACTCATAGCCATCTGAGACTGTTTGTTCTCTTTAACTAGCCTTGGAACCTAAAGAGAATAGGGTGTTCTCGATTTACTATTTACAATTCACAACTATGTTTACACGTCATCGAAGGATATATCCTACTTGGTAGAGTACCAAGTAGGATTTATGCCTGTCCTCGATTAACTATCTAGAATTGACAACTATGCTTACACATCCCGCACAAGCATATATCTTACTTGGTGTTAATCCCATATGGATTAACATCATGATCCTCAATTGAGGACATTAATAAGTGTCATGCAAAGGCACTATAAAGGGTGTACATTATGAGATATTGGCCACCCAAGGCCTAGTTAGTAAGTTTTGGACATCCAAGTATAAATAAGGGCCAATTGTATATAAGGCATTTTCTCATAATGAAAAGGACACAATTCTCCTTGTGCTATTGAGAGCTCTTCCCTTGTGACTTGAGAGAGTGAGAAGTAAGGGCATTCTAGCATTGTGCATCTTTCATGCTTGTGTGTCTATGATTGTATGAAAGAGTGAGAGAGAGTGTGATTGGTCTATGTGATGGTGTGAGCGACTCCACGGTGACAGTGTAGAGGTGGAGCTTGGAGTTTGGAGCTTGATAAGTGAGCTTTGACATCTCAAGGGACTCGAGATCGAAGCATTAGTAAGTACTCCACGACGGTTGTGTTCTATTGCTCATCCATTAGGTGAATGTGTAGAGTTCTCTCTATGTGGAAGTCCATAAAAGTTTTGGCGCCTGCTATCGGGGAAACACCTTTGTTTCTTTCATACTCTTTGAGTTTAAGCTCCCATCGCATAGTATTCATTATTGCCTTTGCATTCTGGTAGTGCATTGTGTGGAAATTTAAGGGATAAGGTGTGTGTGGTTGAGAAAAAAGTTATAGTTTTGAAGCTGCGAATTTTGTGGAGAGTACTAGTTTAGGAAAGGATTCATTGGTTACTCTTGATAATTTTGAAGTTAGCATCACCAAAAACAGCAACGTGAAGAAGCAGGTTGGATGTGTTTTCTTCTTTTTTCAAATTAAAAAAATCATAAAAATCAAAAATATAAGGGACCATTGATTGAGCCAGGAACTTGCATTTCATTCCTTAGCATTGGCACAATCTATTTTTCATCATTTGGATAGGTATTATGCATCCAAAACCACAAATTGCTGACGTGAAAAATTCCACGTGAAAGTGCAGGAAAGTTATTCACGACGTGAACCATTTCCTTGCAGTTTCACGCTCGTGAATCGCTCACGCAATCAGTGTTGGGATTTTTGCTAGCAATCACGGGTTTATATTTCAAAAATAAAAACTCTTATCCTGACACCTCTGACACGGTGCAACCCGCCAAAATTTGGAGCACGTGAAAGTGCAAAAAAACCATTCACGACGTGAACCATTTTTGAAGTGGTTCACGGCATGAAACACTTACTGTTTCACGATGTGAAAGAAATCCTGCAGGTTCACGTGAAGGCCAAAATGATGGATTGACAATACTAATGCTGTGAGGGTCGGCTAAGGAAAGGGAATTTAACTAAAAGAAGGAATTTAATCCTAAGAAGGAAAATTGTTGAGTACTTGAAAATGCAAGAAAACCATTCATGATGTGAACCATTTTTCTGCTCTTTCACGACGTGAAACAAATCCTGTTGTTTCACTACTGTTTCACGACGTGAAACATTCTCTGCTAATTTATGCCCCCTGAACAGAGCGATAGAATCAGAAATTGAATCAGTTTGGGTTGATTAATAGCTTTTCAAATCATACATACATGCACTTAAGATCTGGAAAACTCATCGGAGATGATCTTATGCCTAACGATAGTGCATCAAACCATCCAGGAGCTTCCTACCAAAGAAGTGTGGGATCAGGACATTTCGTAAATACGCACTTGAGTGTTTTGAGAAACCTGACCACCACGAAAACTAGTGAAGAATGCATGGAAGAAGGGCTAAGATACACTGGGTTTGGGGAAGAAGATAAACCACACTCCCCAACCAAAGTCCAGTGGGATCATTGATATTGCTCGGGGATTTTTTGGTCTCCAAACTAGTTATGATGAAGAAAGCCAATCTCCGAGTATGGGTCCGTCAACTAGCACTGGATTCGGTTGAAGACAAGAAGTGCCATTCCAAGCGTTGAATTCCAGCCTGTTAAATATTGGCACCCCTCGAATTAGACGAGATGCGGGAAGTGTAGCTAGGACGGGCCAAATATTCTTTTCCACCATCGAGGAAGTTGAATTGGACCACCAATGAAGTGAGATAGAATGACAACTCCGAGAATTGAGCTTAAGGAAACAAGAGCTTGATACTCGTAGGGCAAGAGCTGAAGCCTGAGAGAAAGGAGACGAGAAGTGTTAACCCACTCCAATCACGAGAGAAAGAACCTAAAATTGTTACAAGTAGAAGTGATGGAAAAAATCCGAACATGAAACCCATCAATGAGGAATCTAGAATGGAGGAAGGGTTTACAACCAGAGAAGAAGAGGGTAACAAAGCTAACTTGGCTGTAGAAGTAGAGGACCGACTCTACATCAAGAAAGATATTGAGTTAATGATCAATAACCCTACATTCTTACAAGACATAGAGCTCTTAATTACACAAAGACGCACAGAGGCGACTAATGGGGAATTCCACCAGGGTACCACAACTGGACCAGTCCATGAACTCCAGATACCTAGAAGAGCCAATACAGGTAGGGGACGAGGTCTAGGAAGGGGGGAGCAATTTCTCAGAGACCTAGAAACGATCCAGCTATGGACATTAATGTGGCTACAAGGGTAGACTTGTTAAATATGGCACATCAGAGATGGGTAGGGGGATGGTCAGGGAACTAGGCTCTACGCTAGAACCTCGACCTTCCTAGATGAAACCACATATCATTTCAAAACTTGTCCAAAAGTTCTATGCGGATGGGGGTCCTATCCATGTCGAGATTTTTGAATCTACATGTGAAACCTGCGGACTGGTTAGTGATGTGACCATGATTGTAAGGTTCTCCCCTTCCAAAATAGGGGAAACACTTAGGATAGTTCACTAAGTCTTAACTTGGAGAAACTTTCCTACTCATCGACACCTTGACCATGCAGAGGTTCAAGGATACGATTCATAGGTAAGACCTAGTCCTATCCCACAGGGAGAGCGTGATCTTCTAAATATTAAATCACCCATAGGGTAATTGATCATAATTTGGGTAACTATTAGTCTTGATTCCTAGAGAACGCTTTTTTTCCTCATCCATGCAAGGCACAGCCACACTGGCCTAGTCTCCTAGAATAGAGTTGCTCGAGAATCTATTTATCTAGCATAGGGCTTTAACTTAATCTGTTGGAAAGCTACCCAACTAATCGGGTCCACCCCTCTGTAGGATGGTGGCGTTAGGGCATTCCATCCTTCCACTTTCCACCCTACTCATCACGCGTCAATTTGCTTTCTAATTAATCTTACCACACTGTTTGACATAAATAAAAATGTTCCTTAATTAAGACCCTTTTCACAAGGTTTGTTAAAATAGCCTTTTTTCACAGTACAATAATGCCAAAGACAAGATTTATAAAAAAAGTTTATACATGAAGAATTAATTTCATACAAGCCAAACCGGCTCTCTTATTCTTTTCCTTTATACTGCTGATGATCTAGAATTCAGCCTTTAAGCCTCTACATGTATGGGACCATACACCTCATCGTCGGCTGCTGGCGAGGACTCAAGCTGGCCTGTCATCCTCTTAGGCTCCGCCGCTCGATCCTCCTGCTTCTCAAAGAGATGTCTACGCACTAGGGTGGGCTAATTCACCGCACTAGTTTGGGTTCTCAGAACTAGGCACCTTCACAATCACTCGTCTCAATCGGTGAACCTCATTATTCCAATGGTATGAGGGATATCATGTGTCAACTTCGGACCTTACTAACATCTTCGCCATACGGCTACACAAGCACAAGAACAGGGCAACGTCAAGGCAGGGAGAGTTGTACCTGTATCTTAATTTAATCAAGATAACAATCCTCTTACTCAACTAAATCATAGGACTAGAATCCATGTTACCTTCTTAAGAAAATAATCCTTTTCACAAAGATTTTAGCATTTCAACTTGAGATTGCGATAAGACATTCTTTATTAAGGCATATGCTGTTGTTTAAAAGAATACAAACTCTAACTAGTAAATTAATCAAATAGATCACTATTAACAATTAATAGAGAAGTCGGGGCCATACCTCAATCCCTAAGAATGATATATAATTGAAAAACAAAATATGTATATACCTTATAGAAATTTGTTGTTTATCGTGGCCTTTGCTCCTTAACAAGAGCTTTAGAACTTGACATATGAGAATAGAGTCTTCTAATACCTTCTCTTACGATTGAAATCATCCGATTATCCCCAAGCTTTATCTCCTCTTACTCGTACTGTGACTTTTCTCTCTTTTCGAAGGTCTATGGCAAAATAGTCTTCTTTTGCAGGGCTACGGTATACTATTCTTTCTTTAAAAGAAAAGTTATGGAGTTTTGGTCTCTTCCTCCGAAAGACCATAGAAATCTAACCTTCTCTTCTAAGATATTAGATAAGAATGAAGGGATATATACATCTCAAGCTCTAGGATTACCTTGAGGCTACTTGCTACCTTCTTACAGTTTTTCTTGTGTAGAGACCCTCACGGAATCAGCAAATTGTTTCGGCTATAACTCTCTGATAAAAACTTGGAATATAGTTATATAACCAATCAAACACCATATTTGTGAGTTTGGGAATCTCCCAAGTCCCATTTTTGTAATACTAAAAAGGTGGGACCCGATTAACATGTCTATAAGTTTCTCAAAACCCTATCATGTGACCTATCATTGGAAAGCGCTTGAAAAGAGGGATCTATTAAGCTTTAAAGCGCACAATTTGGAGTAACGGTGTTCAAGTTATGGCAAATCCAAAGTTTTGACCACGTGTCCCAAACTTATGGGAAATTCCCATATTCCCCAATATGGTGTTATCAAAAGAACTGGAAGGCACCTAGTCTATAAGCTAGCGCAAGTAGAACAGGCAAAAACGTCTGTATATAGCTGCAAACGTGTCATATTTAGAAATGCATTGCTTTTTCATATTTCTAGTATGCATGGATTCTAAATATGTAAAAGTACTCTAAATACGACCTCCTATCACCTAAATTTGAATTTCTATTTTTGGAGATACTTATCTCTTAATAGAACTATTGTTGTCTTCTTATTTCTTTTAAGATTTTTGGAGCTAATATTTTTATTCTAACACTTTCCTAATGTTTCTAGTCTTATTGTCTCACTCTTTTCTAAGTGCACTCTCTTTCCTTATTGAAATCTATATTAAAAGAGACATACATACATGGCTTAGGAGGCACCTTACTATTTTTGGAGATACTTATCTCTCAATAGAACTATTCTTGTCTTCTTATTTCTTTTAAGATTTTTGGAGCTAATATTTTTATTCTAACACTTTCCTAATGTTTCTAGTCTTATTGTCTCACTCTTTTCTAAGTGCACTCTCTTTCCTTATTGAAATCTATATTAAAAGAGACATACATACATGGCTTAGGAGGCACCTTACAATCTCTCCCACTTAAAAGATTCGAGATGTCCTCATCTCGCGAGCTGGGATAGTATCTAAGTAAATCCTCATGTCTCATCCAAAGTGGTGTCTCCATTAGGTAGAGATCTTCTTTTATCTAAACATTGTTCTTAAAGAGTCCCTTATTTCATATGTTTGTCTCATTTTGTTGTGCCACTAAAAGGTCTATTATTCTAAAGTTAATTGGTCTTATTATCCTAAGCTCATGCATCCATATACCTCTCATATGATATGAACCTTCGAATTCCTTATTCTATACCCCCATGTAATATGGTACTTAACAAATTCTCATTAAAAAACGTAAGGGAATCAATCCTTTACGCAATCTAACCTATGATAGCAATTTTATAATCTTAGTATCCTCTTGTAGAATACCTCTATTCATCATGCACATTACTTCACAGGAATCTTGCACCAATCCTCTTCTATTTACTCATAAAAGAGTATTGTTCTTAAAGAGTCCCTTACTTCATGTGTTTGGCTCGTTTTGTTGTGCCACCAAAAGTTCTTTTATTCTAAATTTAATTGGTTTCATTATCCTAAGTTCATGCATCCATATACCTCTCATATGATATGAACCTTCGAATTCCTTATTCTATACCCCCATGTAATATGGTACTTAACAAATTGTCATGGAAAAACGTAAGGAAATCAATCCTTTACGTAATCTAACCTATGATAGCAATTTAATAATCTTAGTATCGTCTTGTAGAACACCTCTATTCATCATGCACACATTACTTCACATGAATCTTGCACCAATTCTCTTCTATTTACTCATAGAAGATGATTCTTCTTAAAGAGTCCCTTATTTCACGTGTGGCTCATTTTGTTGTGTCACCAAAAGGTCTATTATTCTAAAGTTAATTGGTCTTATTATCCTAAGTTCATGCATGCATATACCTCTCATATGATATGAACCTTCGAATTTCTTATTCTATACCCCCATGTAATATGGTACTTAACAATTTGTCATGGAAAAACGTAAGGGAATCAATTCTTTACGCAATCTAACCTATGATAGCAATTTCATAATCTTAGTATCGTCTTGTAGAATACCTCTATTCATCATGCACATTACTTCACATGAATCTCGCACCAATCGTCTTCTATTTACTCATAGAAATAATTGTTGAGTTCGATTATCTTTAACTCTGCTATCTCTTTTTCTTGACCTAATTTTTGCTCTAGCCTATGATTCCTTGTAGGCAGGGGTGGGCTTGACGTTCCTCTAAAATTAGAAGACCTCTTCTTGATTAACATGGACTCATGTCCTTCTCGACACTTTCTATAGAAAAAAACTTTATCATAGTCTGGCTATAATTATGGCTTCTGAAATAGAGGATGGTTTTGCATTCTTGAGACGAGGTTATTTAAAGGTAGATTAAGCTTCCAAATGAATCGATGGAGAAGAATTACCTCATCCATCTTTAGAGAGCAAATTAAAGAAGTTTAACAAACGTTTGGTGGTATTCTTTTAGGGTCTTCTTTTCTTGGGTTAGCATCAAAAATTCATTCATTTTATCCTCTCAAAATTGTGGAGGACAAATGATTTCATGAAGGTGTACTTTCATGGCATTCCATAATTGATTCTGGTTCCAGTGGTTAGATTGACAACTGTGCTTCCAACGAACTTGGCATTTCTTATGATTTTTAGATGAGCAAGGGTGAACTTGCTTCTTTTATTGTATCCATGAAAAGTTCAAAACTATCAAATACTTATCATAGCGACACATCTAAAGGCACTCTAGATTAATATATGTGAGATCTTCATTTTTTGAGAATTACACATGTGGTGCCTTGGGATTGACACATCCAAAGATTATCAGGATTAACACGTCTGAGATGATTAGTTTTTTGAAAATTACACATCTAGTATCTTGGGATTAACACATCTAAGAGCATGATCCTCTGGGAATTCCACATCTGAAGTTAGACCCATGTTTGTCTGAGACAGGTTCAATATCTTGGATGATCGTCCTAGTGTAAAGCATCCAATGGATGGCATTCACACGTCAACTATTCAAACCTTAATGGAGTTATAATCTTAATAATTTATAATATATAAATTAATGATATATATCTTAAAAATTTCTATAAACAAAGTTTTGGTCTATCCTTCTAATCATTCTCTCTCACTAGTTTCTTAATTTGATCACCCTATGTTTTTCCTCAAAAGGTTTCCTCCCCAATCTTATTTCTCAAATTTATTGTACAAATATCTTGCGTGTGCACCCCCAAGATACAAGCACAATTTCATAGGATGATTGTCTTAACATGTGAGGATATTCAAATCACTTCTATGGCCAGTAGAGATGATTGATTCGTCCTCATATGATAAACAATCACTTGTTTTTAATTCCTTGACAGTTAACCTTTGAAAAACAAATCCTAGGAACTAAGATCGGCTTTGATATCACTTGTAAGGTTCCCCTCTTCCAAAATAGGAAAAACACTTAATATAGTCTACTAAGTTTTAACTTGGAGAAAATTTCCTACTCATCGACAGCTTGACTATGGAGAGATTCAAGGATACGATTCATAGGTAAGACCTAGTCCTATCCCGCAGGGGGGAGCGTGATCTTCTAAACATCAAATCACCCATAGGGTAATTGATCATAATTTGGGCAACTATTAGTCTAGAGACAACGCTTTTTTTCCTCATCTATGCAAGGCACAGCCACTGGCCTAGGCAGGGAGAGTTGTCTCTATATCTTAATTTAACCAAGATAACAATCCACTTATTCAACTAAACCATAGGACTACAATCCATGTTACCTTCTTAAGAAAATAATCATTTTCACAAAGATTTTAGCATTTCAACTTGAGATTGCGATAAGACATTCTTTATTAAGGCATATGTTGTTGTTTAAAAGAATATAAACTTTAACTAGTAAATTAATCAAATAGATCACTATTAACAATTAATAGAGAAGTCGGAGCCATACCTCAATCCCTAAGAATGATATATAATTGAAAAACAAAATATGTATATACCTTATAGAAATTTATCGTTTATCGTTATCTTTGCTCATTAACAAGAGCTTTAGAGTCTTCTAATACCTTCTCTTATACGATTGAAATTATTCGATCATGCCCAAGCTTTATCTCCTCTTACTCGTACTGTGACTTTTCTCTCTTTCGAAGGTCTATGGTAAAATAGCCTTCTCTTGCAGGGCTACGACATACTTTTCTTTCTTTAAAAGAAAAGCTATGGATTTTTGGTCTCTTCCTCCGAACGACCATAGCAATCTAACCTTCTCTTCTAAGATATTAGATAAGAATGAAGGGATATATATGTCTCAAGCTCTAGGATTACCTTGAGGCTACTTGCTGCCTTCTTACAGTTTTTCCTGTGTAGAGAACCTCACGGAATTAGCAAATTGTTTCGGCCATAACTCTCTGATAAAAACCGAGAATATGATTGTATAACCAGTGAAAAGAACCGGAAGGTACCTAGTCTACAAGCTAGCGTAAGTAGAATAGGCAAAAACAATTGTATATAGCAGCTGCAAACGTGCCATCTTTAGAAACACATTGTTTTTTCATATTTTTAGTATGCATAGATTCTAAATATTTAAAAGTACTCTAAATATGACCTCCTATCACCTAAATTCGAATTTGTTTTTTTGGAGATACTTATCTCTTAATAGAACTATTCTTGTCTTCTTATTTCTTTTAGGATTTTTGGAGCTAATATTTTTATTCTAACACTTTCCTAATACTTTTAGTCTTATTGTCTCACTCTTCTCTAAGTGCACTCTCTTTTCTTATTGAAATCTATATTAAAAGAGACACATACATACATGGCTTGGGAGGGACCTTATAATCTCTCCCACTTAAAAGATTCGAGATGTCCTCATCTCGCGAGCTGGGGTAGTATCTAAGTAAATCCTCCTATCTCATCTAAAGTGGTGTCCCCACATGGTAGAAATCTTCTTTTATCTAAACATTGTTCTTAAAGAATCCCTTATTTCATATGTTTGGCTCGTTTTGTTGTGCCACCAAACGGTCTATTATTCTAAAGTTAATTGGTCTTATTATCCTAAGTTCATGCATCCATATACCTCTCATATGATATGAACCTTTGAATTTCTTATTCTATACCCCATGTAATATGGTACTTAACAAATTGTCATGGAAAAACGTAAGGGAATCAATCCTTTATGCAATCTAATCTATGATAGCAATTTCATAATCTTAGTATCGTCTTGTAGAATACCTCTATTCATCATGCACATTACTTCACATGAATGTTGGACCAATTCTCTTCTATTTACTCATAGAAGAGGATTGTTCTTAAAGAGTCCCTTATTTCATGTATTTGGCTCGTTTTGTTGTGCCACCAAAAGGTCTATTATTCTAAAGTAAATTGGTCTTATTATCTTAAGTTCATGCATCCATATACCTCTCAGATGATAAGAACCTTCGAATTCCTTATTCTATACCCCCATGTAATATGGTACTTAACAAATTGTTATGGAAAAACGTAAGGGAATCAATCCTTTACGTAATCTAATCTATGATAGCAATTTCATAATCTTAGTATTGTCTTATAGAATACCTCTATTCATCATGCATATTACTTCACATGAATCTCGTACCAATCTTCTTCCATTTACTCAAAGAAATACTTGTTGAATTCGGTTATCTTTAACTCTGCTATCTCTATTTCTTGATCTAATTTTTGCTCTAGCTCATAATTCCTTGTAGCCAAGGGTGGTCTTGACGTTCCTCATGAATTAGAAGACCTCTTCTTGATTAACATGGAAGGACTCATGTCTTTCTCGGAACTTTCTATATAAAAAAACTTTATCATAGTCTGGCTATAATTATGGCTTCTGAAATAGAGGATGGTTTTGCATTCTTGACGAGGTTATTTAAAGGTAGATTAAGCTTCCAAATGAATCGATAAAGAAGAGTTACTTCATTCATCTTTAGAGCAAATCGAAGAAGTTTAACAAAAGTTTGGTGGTATTCTTTTAGGGTCTTCTTTTCTTGGGTTAGCTCCAAGAATTCCTTCATTTTATCCTCTCAAAATCGTGGAGGACAAAACCTTTCACGAAGGTGTACTTTCATGGTATCCTATAACTGATTCTGGTTCTAGTGGTTAGATTAACAATAGTGCTTCCAACTAATTTGGCATTTCTTACTATTTTTAGATGAGCAAGGGTGAACTTGCTTCTTTCATTGTATCCATGAAAAGTTCAAAACTATCAAATACTTATAATAGCGCCACATCTAAAGGCACTCTCGATTAATATATCTGAGATCTTCATTTTTTGAGAATTACATATCTGGTGCCTTGGGATTGATACATCCAAAGATTATCAGGATTAACACGTCTGAGATGATTAGTTTTCTGAAAATTACACATCTAGTATCTTGGGATTACCACATCTAGGAGCATGATTCTCTGGGAATTCCACATTTGAAATTAGACCCATGTTTGTGTAAGATGGGTTCAAGATCTTGGATGATCGTCCTAGTGTAAAGCATCCAATGGATGGCATTCACATGTCAACTAATCAAGCCTTAATGGAGTTATAATCTAAATATTTTATAATATGCAAATTAATGAGATATATCCTAAAAATTTCTCTAAAAAAAGTTTTGGTCTATCTTTCTAGTTATTCACTCTCTCACTAGTTTCTTAATTTGATCACCCTATGTTTTTCCTCAGAAGGTTTCCTCCCCAATCTTTTTTCTCAAATTTATTGTACAAATATCTTGCGTGTGCACCCCCAAGATACAAGCACAATTTCATAGGATGATTGTCTCAACATGTGAGGATATTCAAATCACTTCTATGGCCAGTAGAGATGATTGATTCGTCCTCATATGATAAACAATCATTTGTTTTAATCCCTTGGCAGTTAACCTTTGAAAAACAAATCCTAGAAACTAAGATCGGCTCTGATATCACTTGTAAGGTTCCTCTCTTCCAAAATAGGGAAAACACTTAAGATAGTCTACTAAGTCTTAACTTGGAGAAAATTTCCTACTAATCGACACCTTGACCATGTAGAGATTCAAGGATACTATTCATAGGTAAGACCTTCCCGCAGGGGGAGAGTGATCTTCTAAACATCAAATCACCCGTAGGGTAATTGATCATAATTTGGACAACTATTAGTCTTGATTCCTAGAGCACTTTTTTTTCTCATCCATGGAAGGCACAGCCACTGGCCTAGTCTCCTAGAATAGAGTTCCTTGAGAACCTATTTATCTAGCTAGGGCTTTTACTTAATCTCTTGGAAAGCTACCCGACTAATCGGGTCCACCCGTCCGTAGGGATGGTGCCGTTGGAGCATTCCATCCTCCCACTTTCTACCCTACTAAGCATCAATTTGTTTTCTAATTAATCCTACGACACTGTTTGACATAAATAAACATGCTCCTTAATTAAGGCCCTTTTCACAAGGTTTGTTAAAACGGCCTTTTTTTAGACTACAATAATGCCAAAGACAAGATTTATAAAAAAGGTTTATAGATGAATCAATTCTATACAAAGCCAAACCGGCTCTCTTATTCTTTTCCTTTATACTGGTGATGATCTAGAATTCAGCCTTTCAGCCTCTACATGCTGGGCAAAACCCTACGAGACCATACACCTCATCGTCGGCTGCTAGCGAGGACTCAAGCCGGCCTGTTGCTCTCTCAGGCTCCGTTGCTCGATCCTCCCGCTCCTCAAAGGGATGTCTATGCACTAGGGTGGGCTAATTCACTGCACTAGCCTGGGTCCTCAGAACTAGGCAGCATCACAATCACTCGCCTCAATCGGCAAACCTCATTCTCCCAATGTGTCAACTCTGGGCCTTACTAATGTCTCCGCCGGTCGTCTGGCTACACAAGCACAAGAACAGGGCAGCATCAAGGCAGGGAGAGTTGTACCTGTATCTTAATTTAACCAAGATAACAATCTACTTACTCAACTAAACCATAGGACTAGAATCCATGTTAACTTCTTAAGAAAACAATCCTTTTCACAAAGACTTGACATGAATCTAGCCTTTCTACACTTTAGCTTTGACTTACCTAGCCTTAGCTTCGTCTTATGCTTACTAGCTTTTCTTTTGCTAGCTGTTTCTGTTGTTTTAAGAGGTGTTCTTGCAAGAGCATCTCTTGGGTTAATGGTCCAAAATATTTTTCCAGTTTACTCCCATTGACATAGCTCTCCATTTGGATGTCATCAATCGTTTCTATTCGGACAGACCCTTGAGGTGTGATTTTCGATACTCCGAATGGTCCCAAGCCTCGATATTTAAGTTCCTTTTTCTTGGTTCCCACACCATACATGAGGACAAGGACCCCCGTTTTTAGTTCTCTTTGCTTGAGGTTTCTATCAAACCACTGTTTCTTGCGCATAGTTATCATGGTACGAAAATACGATACCGTATGAGAACTTTTGGTACGATATGAAATTTTCATATATCGTGCGATAAAATACGGTTCTATTTTTTACACGTACAACGTATGGAGCTTCAAGCCTGAATGTAAGGGAAGGTTGGGAGGAGAGGAGTCTACAATGCTTAAGAAACCAGAACATGGATATGTGTCTCTCCCAGTTGGATCTCCCGATTGTCTCCAAAAAAGAACCTGGATGGGTAATGCAATACCAAAGGTCGCCCAGCACAAATACAAGCAGTGCATCTAGGGTGATAGGTTTAGGGACTCCTCTCTAGATCAAAATGGTCATGTCTAAATCTTCTCCCTCGTACATAACTTGAGAATCTAACTGTGTAGCCTACCTATACCAGGGATCTCCAAGTGATGTAGCAAGATTCTTTCATCCTACCAATCAAGTGTACACTACGAGTCTATCTCGCCAGATTTTTTAGGTCATCAACAACCCCATATGGAATACTGAGTGGACACGAAAGTTCCGAAGTATTGCGAGTATTTGGGATCTTCGTTAAGCAAGGTTTCTATATTTTTTTAAAGCATTTGAAAATTTTTTTCTAAGGAAAAAAAAATTTGGAGAAAAAAAAAGAAAAAAACTTGTACCGTACGATATCAAATGGTATCAAACCGTATGGTACGAACCCGTTCGTACTGGTACGAGAAACAACTATGTTCATGCGTAACTTTTTGACCATGAGCCCATGTGATGCTATCAACCGGGTCTCATCCAGTTTTCCAAGTCAATTAGCCTTGATTTTCCGAGTTCCATAATGGTATGGACATGACCTTCTCATCGATGCTCAACGATGTTGATATTGAGTTATGAGAAATGAAAATCACATTATAAATCCCCAAAAATATAATGTTGTGTTGAGTAATGTCCTAATATAAGTCAAAAATATAAAAGAGTTATAGATATAGAGTCCATTCAAGTTCTTCCGAAAGCACAAGGTCTCACCTTGGTCAGAAGGGTCTATTTTCGGTAAGGATTAGTGAAGTCACCCTCCATTCAGGTGCTTGGGAGACAACCATAGCATTTACTTCTTAGTCTATGTAACAAATCTTGCCCTTATTGCTAATGGTGTACCCACTGGCATCAAGACAAATATCAAGGATTCCCAATTTTATTGTTGATCAATACCCAATGATGTTTAAGCTCGTACTACATTCCTAAATGATTCTTGATTGGAAACCAAGAACTGCCACATTGCCCATGATATCAAGGTTCAGACCCAAGGGTCTATGAGACCGAAATGATAAACAATTGTTCCATGAGGTTCCATGATGTAACTAGATCATTAGAAACAGAAGAAAAATGAAACAATCTGCTACATAAACATGCAAAATAGTGATCATGTGCGGAGACACGATACTCCTCTGTGTGTGTGTGTGTTGGGGGGGGGGGGAGAGAGAGAGAGAGAGAGAGAGAGAGAGAGAGAGAGAGAGAGAGAGAGAGAGAGAGAGAGAGACCATGAAGATGGTGAAAGTTTTTAGATTTTTCGCTGATTAAATCTTTTGTGATGAGTAGCTCTTCTGTGGTGCCATCTACCTTTGTAATCCTTCCTCTCTTTGTCTACTTGTCATATGTTTTTAGGTACTCGGCGCAGAGGTCGGTGTCAACTACGCGGGGTAGTACCTCTGCCATTTTGCCGAGGCCGACTTTGTCGAGCTTAGCTTTGACTTCAGCATCCTCTAATAGATGGAGGCACTCTGGGGGCCTGTGGCATTGGAGAGTCACCTTCCCATGGTGTGTGGTGACTTCCTTTCTGATGAGGGTTCCGTCGAATGACTAGCCACCATAAGGGCCCAAGAAGTTGATCTTTAATTTGCTTGCACTTTGTAGTCGGTGACGGGTTGGGGACCCCGTAGAATTGCTTGGTTGCATTGTTGATGGTTGCTCACGTGCTTCGGATTCCGAAACCGACATCTGTACCATTATATACAGCCAGTCGAATGACTGGTGGAAAGATTTTTTTTTTGGTTAGTAATTTAGTGTTAGTATGTTAATCTGTGAGTGTATAGTATGTTAGTGATGAGTTACTAGGCGTGAAAATATCGTGAATTTACAAGATGTGAAAGACCAAACGTGAATGGTCAGGACATGAGCCATCATGACGTGAATGAGCAGACGTGAGACACCAGGACATGAAAGACCATGACGTAATTTGTCATGACGTGAATGATGAAGACGTGAAAGTCCAAGACGTGAATTATCAGACGTGAAACATATGACATGAATTGTTATTACGTGAAAAATGAAGACGTGAAAGTGCAGACGTGAGAGTCCAAGACATGAAAATCCAAGACGTGAGTGAGCAGACATGAATTATCAGACGTGAAGGACTAAGACGTGAAGAACCAAGACGTGAAACATATGACGTGAATTGTTATGACGTGAAAGAGCAGACGTGAATTATCAGACGTGAATTGTTATGACGTGAAAATCCAAGACGTGAAAGAGCAGACGTGAAAGTCCAAGACATGAAAGAGCAGACGTGAGTCCAAGACGTGTAAGACTAGACGTGAGACTGCAAGGACGTGAGACTACAGTCGTGGTTTATGGAGTTTTTTCATTTTATTTGAAACACATCAAGTATTGAATGATTTCAATGGATTTATATGCAACCCAAAAATGGTAGGCATTCAATCAATTGATTCTAACGCAGAAAAATATTTTAGAATTTACACAATCAATTGACATCATCATAGACAAAAGATATAAAAAAGAAAAGCAAAGAAAAAAAAAGCAAAAAGGTTAAGCTCCCACCTCGACGGGCCTGGGTAGGCGATTGAAGGAGGTTGAAAGCAAGCAAGTAACAAATCACTACAGAGGCAAATCAAGGGAAACAAATCACTACAGAGGCAATACCTCAGAAAACAAAATATGCACCCATTGTGTTGAATTTGCCTACACAATACCCAACATACAAGGGCACACATAAATGGGTGCTCAAGAGTCAACTCAAGGATCAACCAGAGAGGAAGGAGACAATGAGTAATAAATGTATTCAGGGACAAACACAATTCAAAATTCGGCCATTGTTGTTGCTAGCATTTACTAAGTAGCATAACTCCAAGCACTTGCAAAGACCTTATGACTGTCATCAGCAATGGGTTCGAAAGGACCTACTCTGTGAGCACAAGGCTACTATCAAGGCAATACAACAATATGGGTACCCAAATCAAAGCCCATGGCCAAAACCACAACAGGTTCGAATCAATATACAAAGAAATGTGAGGGCTTGCAGTATCAACTTCCTGATAGAGCCAACACCCCCTTGCTCTTGTGTGGAGGACAAAGAAAATTCAACCAACTGAGTTGAAAATTCAGCCAACTGAGTTGAAAATGACCAAGGCAACAACCATACCTACTCTGAATACATAATGGAACAAGACAGGTGAAGGTAGAGGCAAAGGTGTTCCAAATGGAAGCCGTACATAACGAGACATAGTAACATAAATATTTAGTTGGATGGAAGGAACAATAAGAAGCTCCTAAATAGAATTAAAAAGGCTACATCAGCAAATGTCCAAAAGTGCCAAGGTGAACCCTTGGTTTTCATGGTAAAATTAAAGGGACAAGGTAAGCAATGCATCATCATATGCATATGTGACTTCATGAAAGATAAAAATTCGATCTTATAAACTCCACGTGAAACTGCAGAAAAATGGTTCACGCCGTGAACTACCCTATAGTCGTTCACGTCGTGAACCATTGTTTGGTGTTTCACGCCGTGAAAGAGTGCAAAGAGTTTCACGCCGTGAAACGGTAAGAACTGCGCAACCAATTATAAAATGACACGTGGCTCCTTCATTAAACGTAGCCGCCTTGTCCGACAGCTATGCTATAAAATCAAATTTTTGTCTTCATTTCGTTCCTTTACACTGTGTGAATTTGTGCCTTCTTCATCTTTGATTGACTTTCCTCACTAAGCATACTACCCAGTAGAACTAAGATACTTTCTCAAAACATACAACAAAGAAGCACTCCCATGGAGGGAGCTAGACACAGGGTCCAGCCACAACTTAATCTTGTATGATACTTGGATAGCCTTATAAAGACCATACCTTGAACCCACAGATGCGGAAGTTTGTAGTATGCACCTAACAACCACAAAGGCTGAGGGGTATTTAAATGTTAGTATTTCCATTAGTAATAATTCCTTGGTTGGAAAGGTGTTTGTGATGCTTGCAGGTACAATGGAAGAAGAGCTGATTCTAGGACGATCCTGGATCTATGCCAACAGGTGCAATATCCATTAGGTATGATAATTTAACCAATCTAAAATAAATAAATTAATCTCATTTATTATACAAAGGTGTCTAAACTAGAAAATTCCACTAAGATATTATGTTCCACTAAGATAGGGTAGTATATTTCATCACATAAACACATTGATGTAGTGTTGTTTGTGAAGGACTCATAATAGAAACCCATTATCAGCAATGCACAAGGTTTTTTTAATAGACAAGTATGATTTTTGGTGGTAAGTGACCTCATTACATCAACATTATCAACAATAAACAATTCATCCTCTTAATCTCATCAAAGAGAGGATACAAGCTTACAAAATCTAATTATACATGAGCAACCTCTTCCAAGCTAAGTGTGGCACTAGCTCTATCCTTGTGCAAGCTTTATTTTCCTTGTAGTCTTTCCATGTCTTAGGACTAAAAGAG
This sequence comes from Cibotium barometz, assembly GCF_041138505.1. NCBI lineage: Eukaryota > Viridiplantae > Streptophyta > Polypodiopsida > Cyatheales > Cibotiaceae > Cibotium > Cibotium barometz. Next base: position 17,319,539 of record NC_141057.1, on the reverse strand, counting down.
GGTTAGTGGGTGTGCTAGCCAAAAAAAATGGAGAAAAAAAGTTAGGGTTCCTCATGGATGAGAAAGGAGCTTAGCAATTGGCCTTATGGTAGTGAAAAAGAAGCTCTGAAAATGGTTGAGTGTTATTACTAGAGTGAAAGGGTAACTAGGAAATATTCATCTCCATAGCTATAGATTTGGAATACTAAGAGCAAGGGGATGAGGTTAAAGTACCAACAATTAAGTTGTGGAATGTATGGCAAGTCCTAGTACATAATGGTATGAAGCTACACTACTACAACACCATACAAAGGACTACTACAACACTACTACAACACCATACAAAGGACTACCCACACAAGAGAAAGATCATATATCGTGTTCCTTGTCTTGAGTGCATCCATCTTGGCCCCGAATGCAAACACCTCTTATCAACTGCATTTTCAACTCGAGGCTCCGAATTTATTGCAACTTGAAGCCCTAATTATGCTTTGAGGTTTCTAGTTCCCATGAGTAACACCCTTTCATTGTCTTATAGTATATTGCTAGAAAATAAAAGGTGTATCGTTGCATCATGAGTCTCATTCTTTTGTTCTCTGATGTAGCAAAAGGGTTCAAATTGGGGCTCTTTGTTTGATGTCTTGCTCTTAGAAAAGTCAATTCTCAAGAGGAGATAAAACTTACCTAAAGTGTTTGAAATTTGTAGCATCCAAACATAGTTAAAGTGTCAATAACATCACCAAAATGTCATCACAAGAAAAGAAACATACATGAAAAAACACATAGCCAATCTGTCATGTCAAGCAGAAGTACAATCACCTTTTTTATTAGTTCTTTTTTTTAAAGATCGGGTTTTTGTTTGGGTTTACAAAAATCATCAGCGATGGTGGTTTGACGTGTGCTTTCTTGACCTCGTGTTGTCTTCCTTCATCTCTTCTCTTACCTTGGTATCATCGGTTTCAGTTTGTTCTCCAAGGTGGTTGTGACTTGATCTTTGAGTTCGCACATGCAAATAGCAATATGTGGTTAACTTGCATGTATATCGTGTTTGTAATTGATTATTGCATGATTATCGTATCTTGAAAATGAGGCAAATACTACTACTACTACTAGCTCATAGCCAATAATTGTCAGTGCTCTACATCTACATAGCTACTCTCTCTCACGTAGTTACTCCATCCATCCATGTAACAAGCCTCTGCTGGTAAACCCCCCACACACACACACACACACAAATCTGAAGAGCCTTTTTTTGAACTGTCTTAGTTCTTTTTCTTTGATACACACGAATCTGAAGAGCCTTTTTTAAACTGTCTTTGTGTTCTTTTTCTGTGATGTGCTCTCTCAAGTGTTTCTTGACCACCACCTTGATCTCGTGTGTTCTTTCTTTCATCTCTTCTCTTACCTTGGTGATAATTTTTTTCTTAAAATTTTGCCTATTTTACAATTTACAGGGGTGGCCCTCCCTCCTCCATCATTCCCATGCGGAGAGCTTTAAATGCAATCTCTATTATATTATAGGAAGAGAGATCTCCAAGGAGAGCATCTTGTTTTGACATACACGTAATAGACCATTGCCCAGGCCGGCCAACCATTTATATTATGCATGTACTACATTTAAAATGGGTAACACACCTCTCATTACTAGGTATACATTGTTCCAACACCCTAACGGGGTTAAAAACAACTCAAGACAATCCCATATATTATTCATAAGGGCTTACCTATGAATATGAATTTGCTCAACTTCAATTCACCAAGGCACCCACTCCATGATGCTAGGGAGGAAAAAGAGAATTCTAAATCAAATATCATTGTACAACAAATACATGAAAGAAAATATGGAAGTATCAATGCCCTAATTTTCACTCCCTACATAGTATGACATATACCCTAGTTTCTTATTATGTGATGTGTCATCACTTTCTCTATATCGACAAATAAATTTTGTCAATTATATCTGTTAATTGAACACCTCTTATTACTAGTGGGGCGGCCAAATGCTCATATAAGGTAGCCTTACGCTATAATAGGTCACTTGAGTAACTATGGGTAGAGACATGGTGAGCTTTGCTATTAGAAAAACATGCAAACAAACACAATGGGACACACACGTGCGCATGCAAATGCCACATAGCACAAGCGGATATCACCCTTCTTAATATTTAGTAAATTTTAGATAGTGGGCCGGCTATCAAGACAAGTAGGCTACTAGGTCAATTAGACAAAACATCTTGCAACATTTGTTATTGAACTATGGGATGGAGATGATGTAAGTACCATGTTTAAAGCGATAAAGATCGAGGAAACATTTATTTTGCTTTTTCCAATACATTTATTGTAATGTATGATATGTGGATATGGTAACCATCTGACCCAACTACGTGAGACACAAACCCCCATATAAGTAAGTGTAATGTCTCCAAGCGTTGAATCCAATATTTTTTTTTAAATTGTGTCATAAGCTCAAACCACTAGACTTAATCATAGGGAACCTTTGAAGAAACTTTTAGTGGTATGTAATTCTTTCTTTCCTTGTAAAAAGGTTAGCTTTGCCATAAATAGTTTTAAGAGATATAATCCTATTCTTTAGAATGAGAAATTTAAATGTGCTTAGTTGAATAGGAGTACTATGAAACAATGACAATTCTTTATTATGTTTCTTTAGCTTAAAACCTCGAGTGAGAAATAAATATTAAACGCAAGCCATGAACCTTAAGAAATGTAAACGAGACACAACTTTTTGATTAGAGAATTCCTTTCAAAACAAGATTTAAGCCCTATGCTTCAAGACATAATGCACACTATGTCAGCTTTAAATTATAAATGTTTCAAATTAAACTTTTTTCCTCACTAGCACGCATGTTATTATATATATAGCAGGAGGCCAAAGGGGCACACACGAATGTGTGTGTGTGTGTGTGAGAGAGAGAGAGAGAGAGAGGGAGAGAGAGAGAGAGAGAGAGATGTATGTGTAAAAGATTGTTCTTTCTTCCAGCATGAGAAAGATTCTTGAAAGATATCAGAAGTGTTCACACTTGCCACCAAGTGGTGTCATTCTAGATCGTGATGTTGAGGTACCTAGTTTCCTTTTAACAAGTACACTAAATAATTTTGATTTCTATGTATGAAAAGGATTTTAGATACATATTCCTTCCTTACTTTATGATGCTTAGCATTTTAATGCAAAAATAATAATATTGTTAGCCATTAGAGTAGAAAGTACTCCCTTGTTAGGAGCATAGCATTTCATACAAAATCCTTCACTGGTATATAGCTTTATACCTAGCTATTTAGCAAAATCCTTCACAATCACAACTGCAAACATCACATAAAAAGATCACACGACCAAGGACACGATTGAAATTTTAAATGACAATAGAAGCTTTTAAACTCAACTTTGACATAGTTATATCAATAAGTTGCTTTTTTTTAGACATTCACACACACATACACACACACACGCACATTGATACACCCTCACCCCGCGGTTCTACAATTCCTTCTAGATATATACATATGGAGAGAACACATTGTTTGGGTGTGAGGTTTCTCTCACACTATAGGCCCTTTAAGGGTGATCAGTCCTTAGAAAACAGTTAACCAAAGTAAGGGAGAATCAAAATGACAAAATGTCTTCCAGCCCATAATGTTGGAGGTGGCAGTAGGATAGCAAATTTAGAAGGGGGAGGAATATATTCAAGATGAAAAATTGCTTGAATGATGCCTTGCATGGAGTTCTTGCACTTGAGAGAGAGAGAGAGAGAGAGAGAGAGAGAGAGAGTGCTTAATGTCTTCAGCAGACCCAATGGGTTTATGAGACCAACAAAGTAGTACAATATCTTCATGAGAAATGAAGTCATGGAAGAAAAACTCAAGAGAAATTGTATGTCAAGGAAAAACTGAAAAACGAGCTCAGACACTCTACTTATGCTGAAAACATGTGTCAATGAGGAGTGAGAATAAGTACCTCTGTGGCATATACAAGGTGCCAGTGTGTACAATGGGGAAAGGTAGTGCAAGACTCACAATGATACCATCCTCCAGAAATGCATGTAGGGTATCAGTGAAGTCTCCTGTCTGTGATGAAAGCTCTCCATGCTGCCGAAGGATATCGTGGATCTACACGTGACAAGAGGAAGGCCAGGTTCTCTGGGGTCGAGGGTGTCTGGATCTCAGAAGGGATACCTCTGTGTGTGTGTGTGTGTGTGAGAACACCCTGAGGGTGCGGGGCCGTGGGAGGCTTTTGCAGACAGAAATGTGCATAACTTCAATTTCTTGAAAGCCTCACATGGCATGCTCAGGATGGTGTTTGGCAACAAATCATAGAAGTCACTGGAAGCCTCTCTTGTACTAGCTTCTAGTCCACTAGAAGCTAGAAAAATGTGTTTCCCTTTTCTAGTGGAAAAATGTGTTGACCTCTCCTCCAAGCCTGTAGTCCAAAAAACTGTAAAACTGCCTAGCTTCTGTTTCCTTTGCAGCAAACAGTAGGATTAGAATTCTATTTTGAAATGGAAAGATAGATCTACACCTCGAAATAGTTCAAAGATAGATCTACACCTCGAAATAGTTCAAAGAAAGATCCATACCTCGAAATAGAATTCTATTTTGAAATGGAAAAATGGATCTACACCTCAAAATAGTTTAAAGAAAGGCTTCTGTGATTATACTTAAATTTTGAGTGTAGTTCCCCAAAAATAGCTCTTTCCAATGAGCTTGCTTGGGATGGCACAACACAAGGGGTTGATAAATACCCGAAGGGCAAGAGCCTTGGGGCATTTGAGAAAAACAAGTTTCTATGTCAAAACCCAGCACCAAACCCAAACTTACCCACCATTTCACCTCCATACAGCTTTGTTACAAATGATCCAGCTGACTCACGTGGACATTCCCAAGTCCTTTAAATTTATTTTCTCCCAAGTTCGTGTATCCGCATGAAAAAAGGAGGGTACAAGTTCTGAAAGATAAAACTAGTTCGTCCACAATCGACACAAAAGAAAGTTTGCTTTGAATTAGCTGACAATCTTTGATAGAAATTTGGAAATAGACTTTTAATCACTCATCCACATGTTTGCCTACTTACGCCATGCATCTTTCCTATCCTCCTATATGTTTCCTTCTTAACTTTTATAATCTTTCTTCTCCATCTAGGGGAAAATAGCAAGAAATGAGATTGAATCACAACCAGCAATATTTTTTCCCCCAAAGAAAGATCCTTCTAGTAGTCATAAAGAAAAACCAGCTGTACTGCTGAATACAACACTGCTAAAAAGCAGTCCAAATATACATAGAGATAAGGAATGGGGGGCTCCCTCCTCGGTTGGCCGCTCTATCAGAGGGAGGCTACAACTGGGGGCGGAGGTAAAGGCCACACTGGAGCCCGTAGTGCCACGAAGCTCCTCTGTTCTCCCTCAATAGGAAGGGTCCGGGTGTCGAGGCACAGAAGAAAGTCTCACGTCACTACTGCATGCGCTCCAAATCACCCCTCAAAACGGCCTTGGAGGGTGTGTATGATGCCACAAAATTCCTCACACTTCTGTTTTCTACTGCTCATATGTGGCATATGGAGCCTGACATGATATACATGTATGGCTGGTGGAGCCTGACATGGTGTCTTTGTATGGCATATGGAGCCTGACATGTATGGCTCATGGAGCCTGACATGATAGTACATGTGTGGCTTGTGGGGCTTGGCATGATGTACATGTATGGCTCATGGAGCCTGACATGACGTGATTCCTTGAAGGTCTTCTTTATTTATGTTCTGGGAAGGTTCTGGAAGGATCATGAGCCCTAGACATTTTAGTTCATACAACTGAGCGTATGGGTGTTTCTTCCAGTCTAGCTGCACTCATGTGTGTGCATGACTTTGATTTTATATTTGGATGACTTGTCTTCTTTGCTTGGACAATGCTTGAGATTACTGCCTGTGTTGTCCATGGGACCTAGGATGCCTGGGCACCCTATGGACATGTATGTGCACACTTGTTTGGGATTGACAGGTGGTCTACATGTGTTTTGCAGGTGGTAAGTGTCCCTAAAAACCCAATTTACAGCTTTATGATTTCACATACTAATAATTATGGGTGCAAGTTCACACACACACACTTATAAGTGAACTTATAAGTTGTACACACTAGACAAGACTTATTTAATACATGTGGCAGCCATGAGGTGGGCACCGGACCTGTTTTGTACCAACCACTTGTAGGCGCCCCCTTCTGGACCAAAAAAGCACACGATTAAACTATTTTCAGAGGAGAGGCTCTATTACTGGAAGAAAACTCAGATTTGGAGGATGTGCTTTTCTGTGTGCATGGAAGCTGATCGATCAGGTTTGCAGCTTTTGGCAGCCCTCTACCGCCTTCTACCGTGACGGAAACCATCCAGGTGTATGGTGGAAGCTGGTCGATTACCTCTAGGAGCTTTTCCTACTGCTGGCCTGCTGTTTACAGCTCTAAGAAGCTGCTGGTCAGGGCACTAGAAAGGGCATAAAAGTTGGCCGATTTGTGGGGGAGGGGTTCCCTATTGATCGGAGACCTTCAGGCATGTGTATTGTTGCTGGTCGATTGCCGCAAACAGTCCTTCAAGGCTGGTCGACTTGTTTTGTGAGCCATACAAGAGAAAGGTGAAGATGCATGGTTGTCCCGGGCTGATGTGGGAGTGCTATGGGCTGTCCATGGTTGTCGTGCATGTGCTTGATGTCAGGAATGCTCTCTTGTGCTGAGGATCGCCATCAAATTCAGCATATGTTTTTATTTTGCTTTCATACTGTACTGGAAGAGATAGGTGCTAGCCAGTGGAGAATCCCTGGGCACCTCTGAAGTTGTATTTTGAAGGAGACTCCTTTTTGGTAATCTAACCATAAAGGGGTCAGCCCATTTTCTGGCCCCTAGTGTGGTGTATTGTGCAGAATTGTCATCTTTCTTTTGTTTGGCATGCTTATGTGTTTATTCAGTTTTCATGATAGATAAGATTTCCGTTTTAGAGTTGCCCTTCCGTTACATTGGTATCAAAGCTTGGCTTTTTGCAAAGCTTGTGCCTTATATGATGTTGAATATGGCTGTAAGGAGTCCTTATCCGTGAGAGAAGGTTGGGATTCAGAGGTAGTCCTCGTCTTACTGTCGCACCTCGAAAGAGATTACTTTTGGTTTAAGTGGCAGTGAGCATGTGGAAAGACTTCGTGGCTCTCCTGTCTGTGTAGGGGCATTGTTGCACCCTTGCAGTCTATTCAGTATCATACTTGGGAAGCTGGTAGAGAGCGATTCCGAGGCACGGAAATTCTTTTCTTTCTGAGACTGTGGTAGATACATTATGGCCAGCCAGTCAGATCATTCTGTGGAGGACTCTATCACCCGTATTCGCCGTATGCGGGAAGAGGATAGAGACAGGGACCATGTTGGGGCTTTGGTAGATAACTACCACCGTTGCCTGCTAGGGCTGAGGATCAGCTGGATATTGATGCTTTGATGAATGAGCTTGAAGAGCTCCGTTCTTTGCAAGGGGACCCAGACGTACAGAGGGTTATTGAATCAAAGTCTCATGTCAAGGCTGATGTGGTCACTTTTGATGCAAGTGTCCAACAAATGGGGATTGACGAACCTCAAGAGTCGGTTGTTGCTTATTTGAAAAGCCGTGGCGATGTTGTTTTTGATGATGAGGACAAGTGGGTCTTCACACGGCAACCTCGCAGGTTATCTCGTGAAGGGAATTCTGATGATTTTGTGAGTGGGCATGCAGCCCGCACCACTGATGTGAGAGGGCATGCAGCCCGAACCAGTGATGTAAGTGGGCATGCAGCCCGAACAATTGTTATGAGGGGGCTTGCAGTCCATATAACATATATGAGGGGGCATGCAGCTGGAGGAGATGATGTACATTGACATGCAGCTCAAGCATGAGGGGTTTTCAGTCCATATGAGAGATGCAAAAGATCTTCATGCATTGTCGATGATATCTTCACCTTCTAGATATGTTCTTGCTCCCAGAGTTCCATCCAGAGTGGAGGGTGTTGCACGGGAAATCAGCCCTAGACCTGGACACCGTCGCCATCGTAGACATGACAAAGAGGATGAAGTTTTAGAGCGACGGGATGCTGTGTCATAGCAAGAAGGCCAAAGAGTTCAAGCCAGGGGACAAGGACATCAAATTCGAGAGCTATAATGGAAAGCTGGATACCACCAAGCCACTTGCTTTCATAAGGCAATTCGAAATAGCCTTTTGCACTGAGGACTTCACTGAGAAATCTATGCTCAGGCATGTGGGTATGCATCTTAAAGAGACTGCAAGTGATTGGTGGATGGCAAAGCTTTTGGATAGGACAATTGCTCGTACATGGAGTGCTTTCAAAGAGCAATTCTATGATCAGAAGAGTCTATGGCAAGGTGGTGCTTCCATCTATCTTACAAACAAAAGATGAAATCTTTGTAGCAGATGAGTATGTTCGAGATTTGGATACTGCGTTTGCACACGGTCGGACAGCCATAGAAAGATCTCAAGCTAAACAGAAAAAGGTAGCTGACAAGCACAGGCGAGAGGTTATTTTCAAGGAAGGTGATTGGGTATTACTTAAGTTTGAGAAAGCACGTCTTCAGAAGCGGCTAGGCAAAGAAGGCCAGTTTCCTAAGCTTTCGAATAGGTATTATGGGCCATTCCAGATCTTGCAGAAGATAAATGAAGTGACTTATTAGATTGGTATTACCCGATCACTAGAAAATGCATAATGCATTTCATGTCAGCTAGCTGAGGCCATATGTGGAACCACCTTCTATGGAACCAATTTTGGAAGATCCACCAGAGGTGGATGAACTTGAGGAGGTATTGCAACCTAAACAGATAGTTTTTCATAAAGTGCGTAAGCATGCAGGTAGCAAGCTAGTACACAGGTATCTTGTGAAATTTAAAAACTATTCGGCTATGGATGCAAAATGGATGGATGAGGATTATTTTGCGGATTATCTCAAGCTTCTAAAGGTGTATTTGGAAGCTTTTAAGTTGCAGTCAACTACCAAGAAGCCGGGGGAAATGTCACAAAATTCCTCACAGCTTCTGTTTTCTACTGCTCATGTGTGGTATATAGAGCCTAACATGACATACATGTATGGCTGGTGGAGCCTGACATGGTGTGTCTGTATGGCATATGGAGCCTGACATGACAGTACATGACTACATGTATGGCTCATGGAGCAGCCTGACATGATGTACATGTGTGGCTTGTGGGGCCTGACATGTTGTACATGTATGGCTTGCAACCACAATCAGCATTGTGCATGTGCATTAGGGTTCTATGCATAGGTCTTGCATGAAGCCTTAGTTTTGCATGGAGATTCGGTCAAGCTGAGGTAGGCAACCAGTCCATCAAGGTGTGCGTTTTCTTTTCCAAGGAAACATGGCACACATGGAATATGTTCTCAAGCTGAAGACCTATTCTTGGTGTCGGTTAGAGGCTTTGAAGCAAGAGATTAAACAGAACTTCTTCGATATACAAGAATTTGAGTTGCATGAAGATCTATGGGGGATGTGGGAGTATAAGTTGAGTGAATGTTTAAGAGAGATCTGAGAACAAGTCGGAGTAGAAATAACCGTAGAGAATGTAATAACCCCATAGATCTCCTATACATAGGACACACATGATTGGTACAAACCCCCTAAAAGGGGTGTAAACTGCTTGACACCTTGGCAGTCCTACCAGCTGTATCTCATAAAGGCTCCACACAAGCCTATCTATGCTTTGCCACAACTGTGGCTAAAGTCTTTCTCGAGACTTAGACCACAATTGAGACTACATTTATTAAAACCCATGTTTCACAAAGTTGTGAGGAACACAACAATCCCTTAATCCAACTCCCAAGGAATCCGAAAATTTGACATCATAGAGACAATTGTCATAGCTAAGTATATTACCTATCCTACGAGGATTGAGTAACTGCTCGTACCTATGATTTATAAAAAATGCCTTCCCTCTCTGAGAACCATAGCACGATCATCGATATGTGCGCACATGAAGATCTTGAGAACTCTCCCCGTGAAACAACTGTGAAACAAAGAAGCATAACTGCTTTACCCAAAAATATACACCCAATCATAGTTGCAAATACCTAGCAGCATTCATTTAAGCCCTTGTTTCTTATTCTAAAGGTTTTATAACCTTCTCTATTGACATTCATTAAAATTGGTAACAAGGTGTCCATAGACAATGTAGCAAGTTCTTGTGGATCAATTCCTTTGTTAGGGCTGGGTTCTTGGGTGTCTACCACTTTCTCTTTCTTGTGGATCAATCCCTTTGTTAGGGATGGGTTCTTGGGTGTCTTTCTCTCTTCCTTTGGAGCAGGTGTTTGGTGGCATCACTTATTTTACTCCACTATCTACTGACTCATGATTAGTGTTTTTCTGGCAAGAAGATTCTTTGCTGTCTTACCACTTTCTCTTTTCCTTTGGAGCAGGTGTTTGGTAGGATCACCTATTATCTGCTGACTCGTGATTATTCAAGAGCTCCCATTGCGACTGTAGAGCTGCACCTAGAGCACTTGCACTGTACTTGCTATTCCCGACTGCTGTAGCCTGTACTGTACCTGCTCTACCTGACCACACCTACTGCACCTGCAGTGCACCTACTGTACCTGACTGCACCGACTGTACTTGTTGCATCCGACTGCACACACTGTACTTGCAGTGCGCCTGCTGTACCAGACCGCACCTACTGTACTTGAACTGTACCTGCAGTGTACCGACTGTACCCAACCTGTATCTACAGTGTTGGAATTAATGCTCGTGTCCCTATACGAGTGTGAACGCCCATCACGAAGTGATGCAAATGAATGGGTGCTTCTACTTCTATATAAATGTAACCAATCGATCAATAAATTAACAACGATTCATCTGCAACGCGATTCTCTCCATCTCCCTTCCTGCGCGTCTCCTGCTGCAGCCATGGCAACACCAGCATGGCTGTAGCCTCCTCCCTTAATTTCCACATGGTATCATCGCCTCTTTCCTGGAGTGCTTGTGGTGCCTGCCTTGCATGCTTCCGCCTTCAGCATCGCCACCAACTGCCATCGCCTCCTCCTAGTGCGCCTATGTTGGCTTGCCAACCATTTTTTCTCTGACCTGTCCCTATTTGATCCGCCAACCCATCCTTCTACGCTTCTACACCGCCAGCCATCCTTCTACGCTTCTGTGCCAACCAGACATTTACGAGAAGCATCAACCAGCCTTGTTCTCTCACCAACCTCCACCTTGCAACCCACTATAATCTACAAGGCTCTCTACACGGCTCTCCACTTTCCAGGCTTTCGCGTCCTCCACCTTGAAGCCTCGACCTTTTGATAAATGCACCCACGTCAGCAGACGAGATGCGTACCAGGTAGCGTACCATTCAAGACTCTAGCATCTTCAACTAGGTAGCATAGTAATAAATCTCAATTATAATTAAAAAAAAACCATCATCAAATATTCTAAATCCTTTTTATCACACACTTTTACTAACAATAATTATATATTTTTTTAAACAAATACACGAACCTACATAAATATTAAGGGTATTCGTGAACACAAACCTGCCTACTTTCTAAGGCTATTTGTGTTTTTTTCCCATTAGCATAATCACAATATATATACTAATAACAAATCAACAAATACATAAAGTTAAAAAAAAAAATAATAATTATATTTTCTTTATAATCAATTAAAAATTAATTTTATATTTAATAATTTACTCACATCACGAACATGCCTAAACATTCAGGCTATTCGTGAGCGCAAACATTCAGGCTATTCGTGAGCGCAAACATGCCTACTCTTTCAGGCTATTTGCGTGCACACATAACATTTTATACAAAAATGATAAAAACTTTTCAAATAATAATAATAATGATTAAAAGAAACAAACAAACAAATAAACAACACAAATGGGCAAAGACCCACAAAAAGGCAAAGACCTACCAATGGGCAGTGACCCGTAAAAAGACCCAAAGAGGTCCGTCCTACAATGGACACTAATATAAGACCTGGGCAAACAAATAAGCCCAAAAGTTAGCCCAAAGAGGCATCAACCCGTTGGAGTGTTGGCCACACCCACGAGGTATGATATTAAAACAAAATTATGGGTGATATAATCGTCCACCCTAAACGCCCAAAGTGGCATGAAACAACAACCCAAACAAAGAATTGTGAATCCCCAAGAGGGAAACAACTATGCCCAAAGAGGCAATTGAGCCCATTGGAGTGTCTACAGCATCCATGCGGCCAAAATTAAACATTGGTCTTCGACAAGCTGAAAACGAATCAGCCTCTGAGTGATGACAAATTAAACTTAATTGTACATACACACTTGTAAATAACATCATATCACATATATATTTTGATAATTCAACTCATACTCATATATTAATTTCTCTTTTGACGTGTACCCAATGCAATACTTGGAATTCCACTACTCAACTTGAGGGGGAGAATACGGATGGCAAGTCTGAGAGTGGAAGAACTTGTGTTTCGACATCATATCGGAACACACATGTTGCAGTTACTACCAAGCACAATGTCTCAACATCATATTGGAACATGTGTCTTGTGGTTGTCAAGGAGATCAACTTCAACAAAAAAAAGCATATCAACATAATCACAAAACAAATGCCTTGCGATTACCAAAGCAGTTATATCATCATCGACTCATGATGTAAAGATAGATAGCATTACACATGGATTCATAATGCACACATCACATTTCCTCATTCACCCTCATGCGGACATTCGCATTAAGGGGGAGTGTTGGAATTAATGCTCGTGTCCCTATACGAGTGTGAACGCCCATCACGAAGTGATGCAAATGAATGGGTGCTTCTACTTCTATATAAATGTAACCAATCGATCAATAAATTAACAACGATTCATCTGCAACGCGATTCTCTCCATCTCCCTTCCTGCACGTCTCCTGCTGCAGCCATGGCAACACCAGCATGGCTGTAGCCTCCTCCCTTAATTTCCACATACAGTACCTGCTCTGTACATGCTGAGTCAGCAACTATACTTGCTGTACTATCTACACTAGCTGTACCTACTGCATCTACACCTACCTGTGTACTTGTTTGAGTACCTGCAATGACATCATTGTACCTGTTGAGTACCAGTTCTTTACCGAGTGCCTGTTCGCATGTTACATGCGGAAGCTCTAAGATGCTTCTTTCAGCCCTAAACACCATCTAGAACATGCTGATACGAAAACGCAAACAGAAGGGAGAGAGCTGGAAATTCAGTATTTCATATGGTACAAAAAGGTACATCTGTCTTGCAGCCCTTGACTGCCTCGCATGGAAAGGTAACACCTAAACAAATCCTAGTTCTATGACCCAGCCAACAAGGGGCTGAATGCTGAAAACGATGAGCACATAAGCCTTATATAGGCTTGAGAATATCTCATGGACTGGCCGCAGCTCCTGGACAATAAAATCAAATATATGCTGCAGCCGACAGAGATATTCCCTGGCCGACAGCCCCCTGTGTCCTTCCACAAGATACTCCAGCCAATAACATAGTACTGCTCCAAAATCTGGTTCTCATCTTTCTTCTTTATCTTGTTGCCTCTTTAGGATTAGCCTCTGAGTTCAGCCGGTGCATGTCTTGCACATGACATCGCATAATTGGTGCTGTAAGAGTACCTGTTTGTGTACTCATATCCCGAGGACTTGCACCACAGTCCTTGCGAGTTGAGTGTGCCAAGATCTAGTTACGAGAGCGCATGTTTGTTCATGGTCTGGGAATGACGGTTATGCGTTCACTCAGCTCTAGCTGTATTGAGGCTGGTTGGTCAGGTCGCTTTAACTCATCCAACGAGTCCGGCATCCACAATCTACTCCGACACACTTTTGTTTGGGTAACTTGTCTTCATATTTGCATTGCAGTGGATTACCTGGCTGGAAAGCCCTTGGAACTTTGTACACAGATTAAATACTCCAATAATATACTTTAGTATTGAGGGAGGCGGGGGGGAGGTTGGCCCGTTTGCGGCCCCAGTGGTGGTGTATTGTGCATTGCAGTTTGTCTTGTGCACTGATGTATCGTTCAGTTATCTTCTGCATTTGTGGCTAGTACATTTTAAGTGTTGACGAGCATTTTGTTCACGAGACAGTGTTCACACCAAGCCGGTTTAGTTACACACTGCACATGAGGCAATCACACCTACATAAGGTTGGCCAGATCCTGAGCATGGCCACCACATGTAAACCCTATGAACTTTAATTCAAAACTCGAGAGGATAGTCTCAAGGAACGCTACCATGATCTAAAGTTATAGTTGGTAACTCAAAATAGGCAGGATCAGCGATCATACAGAAAAGTAATAAGCAATTACAAATATTTAGAAATCTGGACACTAGCACTCAGTTGACAGATTGCAATCGAAGCAATTGGCTTGATGAAATTCCTATGTCGAGGCTTCCCGATCGGCATCTATCTATCCAAGACTAGGCAATATTATTCTTGGATGCACTAAGGAGCTATCGATCATAACAACTCTCCCGGCAAAATAAAATCAAGAAAGTGCATAGTACCATCAAGTCATCCTATTGATCCTTCAAATCCTCTTCTAGTATACACCAGGCAACTGAAACACATGAGTCATGGAATAAATACCAAAGTACATCCCATTCTCAAGAGTTCATCTAACAAACTCAAGATCCCTTTGGCAAAACCAACCAAAAGAGACTCTCGCCGTCGAAGTCAATAGTCTCTACAATAAATTCTTCTCTATAGGTCAGGGTTGTTCCCTTTAAGGAAAACACCCATCTATAACTCGATCCACTCACATATCCATAACAATAATCTGTTAGATATTGTGTACCAGATGGGACACCATGGTATGTGCTTCCAAAGTGTGTATCTCCATACGAACCTCCCAAGAGATCAACCACTCCTTGGTCCCCTCCCTCAGATCACCCTTGCAATGGTTTGGATCTACTCCTTCACATATCTACCACGAGTCCGGGTAATCAAGGAGAATTTTGGTCCGAGTTGTTGAGCTGAGGCATTACGAACGCATACAACTCAAGAAGCTATCGAGAAATTTGCTTCTAGCTACATACTCAAACAACTCTCCTTCCACCTATGGCTGCACATCGTGGGTGTGTAGCCCACAGAAGCCCTCGATGAGGGAAAAGAGCCCTGAAGTATTTGGAAGGATCATGAAAGTCGATGCAATGAAACCGTCGAAGGCACCCTCACCCTACCAACAGAGTCTATCTGGAGCATCTGGCTCGATATCATTCATACCCTCCGAGGTAAGTGGGGGTAGGTTCAAGGTGGCTCAGACTGCATGAGGAAGCATCTCGAGGCCTTCCTCACCATCTTGCGGCACAATCCCTCTCTTACAGATAGTGATGGCGAGCCCACTTGGTAAATACTTACTTCATTTAGTAATATATAGTAGTAGGTTGGGTCAACAGTCTCTCTCTTCTCCTTCTCTCTACTTCTTTGTGTCATCATGTGCATGTGATTAGTGTTAATCTTTGTTGCTCAGCATTAAACATCGTTAAATAGCTTCCGACAAGTAGTCATGTGATGGGGTCAACATAGTAAATAGCAAAGGAATAAATAAAGATCATTGCCTTAAATATCTCTTTAAAGTAAGTACCAGATGAAGCTACAAGTGGGTGAGAGATGGGTCCGAGACAGGGCAAAATTTGAATTGGGAGTTAAAATAAATGACCAATGCACTCTTTTTCAGGTCTTAACTTTCGCACAACTACTATTTTGTGGTCTGTTTACTTAGCAAGCTCCTTTCCAACTAAAATATTATAAATGTTATGAAGTAGGGATATGTATGCCTTTGGAACTTACTTAGGATATTCATTACTGAATGCTCTAGATGTTTCGAGTAAGAAAGGAGAACTCTATTTCCAATGCAAGACGTCTTGGGCTCTTCTCCTTTCCTAACTTGGACAAAGCCTCATGGGATTCATGTATCTATTCATGTAACTATATAGGTCTCTGCATTTGGGCATATGCTGCGCGCCCCTTGGCCCGGCTCCAGCGGGACCCTGGCGAGTACGAGTGGCATGATCCTTATGCGTCCTCCGAGGCCACAGAGATTACCTTTTTCCAGTACACTGTTCGGTTGAGGAGGCATATTTTGACTGCGAGGAGGATGGTCTCTCCAGCCGCAGCGGAGCATTGGCAGCTACTACAGGGACTCTCACAGGAGCTCCTGGAGGATTTTTGGGCCAGGCTCTGGGCTAGTCGACAGGCACGCAGGATCTCGACTTTTCAGCGGCTTTGCAGTTGACACCTGGCTTGTCTACAGCGGTCTTCCGGCGGCCTGTGTCCGATGCGGCCACCCTTTGGAGACACAGAGACACTGCCTATGGGACTGTCCACAGGCGCAGCAGATTTGGCTGAGGATGCTACGCATTTTGGTCCCCCTCTCTCCAGAGGGCATGTATACGTGGGGTGCCGTTGCTTGGTCGACATCGTCAAGGCCTGCTCTGGGATACAAGACGGAGTAGGACAGCCAGGCCATCAGATTCATTAGGGGCCAACCTCGCCTTGTTCCTTCACCGGATTTCTCGTCCGTCGTCTGGACACAGGAGAGGGATTTACGATGGGAGCTCCTCAGCAGCCTCACCATCTGGTTCACCTGGAGAGCCCGGTGTTTTAGGGCCTTTGAGGGGAGACTGGAGCCACCAGTAGAGACGTTCGGGGGATTTGGCAGGAGCTGATCCACACCCTGTGCGGACAGTATGACCGCATCCCGGGGCGACTCGGATGCGGCGCTAGGCCTTCCACACCACTTGGCGCAACGGCCCCTTCTATACACTACATGCGGGAACCCCCCGCTGGCATTACACGCCACCTGTTTGGCTTTTCCCCCCTCCTATTGTATGATCTAGCTCTCAGTTATTTGTACTGATCTTTGTACCTTTTTGCACCTAGGGGAGTCTCCCTAGCTGCCTTGATTGGATCTCTGCTCTGCCTTCTTATGAGCAGGAGAGTTTTTGTAGCCCAGTGGGCGTTTTTTTTAAACTAATGAAAGGATCTTTTCTCAGAAAAAAAAAAAAACAAACTATATAGGTCTCTCCAGGCATTGGGTTTCCCCTTGTGTTACAACCTTAGTAACTTGCACACCTTGCGGCCACGTTTCATTGAGCCCCTCTTATAAGTGACATCCTCATGAGATTTAAGAGTGAGACCTAGCAGATCTATTTATATTTTTTAACCATTAGCTTTGCATCAGCCCAGGTTACATAATTTTCAGCTTGCACAGAGGTAATGGCCTCTTTTACCCTTTTGTCCTTCAAGGCATTAACGAATAACTTAGCATTAGCAGTGTTAGCTTGAAGAAAGGTCTTCCTGGAGAGGAATTTGGCTCTTTTGAACCCTTGTCCCTTCAATAACCTCCCACTCAGCTTCACTGGATAGTCGTAGCCTCTGATCTCTGCGGAAAACTGCTATGCTTGCCCTCTTCTTGAAGCTCTTTCCAGTGTGTTTCCAGATCTTGGTGTCAGAGCCCTTAGTTCTTTAACAGGTTTCTTCACATCCCTACTTTATTATTTGCACCATACAAAGTCTCCGTCCTTGCTATCAAACTTAAGCTTATTGTTACATGTGTGCAGAAGCGTGCTTAGATTAACACTAATTAAACGCTGATTATGCTACTTGCTAATGCTAAGAACATGAGCTGCAAGTACACAAAAGCTAGCTTGGTTGACTCGACCTAATCTACTATATATTGCAGGAATGAATATATATATAATGGATAAAATGCAGAGATCCGGCTGCATCCTACGGTGTGTTATTGCTACAGATGCAGGACAAAGGGTTATTTAATGTTCAGCTATTCTCACGATCAAACTGGCTGCCTGGGAATGCTCTTCTTTTGACCCACAAATTGACCCTCTCACTTCGAAGACTGGCCCTTGCACCAGCATATGAACGATCTCATTTGTTTCTCTAAATGCCTATTTATAGGTTTCTGATGGCTGGTTGTTTTTGTCATGTGCACATGGACATGCTCATCCTAGGGCTAACCTCTGAAAGGCAGCAGATAAACAGAGGACCTAGGGCATGAGCAGGGCACAGGAGAATCCCAGAAGGCATCCCAAGGATGCACGAATGGGTCGGCAAGGCACTCGAGGTGTTACTGAGCTGGTCGATGCATCTTTTCTGCTGGCCGACAGCATGTCAGCCAGTTGCATCTATGTGTTCCTATGAAAGGTGTTTAGGGCTGAAAGAAGCCACAGAGCTTCCGTGCACATAACAGTTTTCTATTCAGCCATCACTTTTCAAACCCAAAAATATTATCATAACCCCACATATGGGCGTATGTCCTGGGAACCTTTGGGTGCATATTGGGCTGTAAAAACAGCACCAATCTAATCTGGTTTTGCCCATACAGTCTGCTAATGCTGAGAGTCATGTCCATGTGGCACTCACATAAGTGATGCAACTTTGATCATTTCTTCTGCTAGGACGGATAAATAAAGTATGTGCTTCCTTCTAGGAATTCAAACATTATGGTATCCCAACCATGAGGGTGGAGTACATTCCATCATCTCAACAAAGGGGTCAGAGAACATTGCTTAACTAGCATCTTGACATTTTGAGGAAGACAATTGCCCTTGTAAGATGCATAAATGTGGTCTAGCCTAGAGGAGGAGTTTTTCAATTGTAGATTGAAATAGGAATGTCTGGGTAAGAGCTCCCATCTCCTGCAGATTAGAGAACCATATCACCCTTCTCAAACCCAGGCAAGATATTTGTAGAGCTTGTCCAGTCTTGCTGTGCTTCCACCATGTTAGGATCCTCAGGTAAAACAACATATTGTTTCGATTGCAGTCCTTTCATCTAACTCCACAAACTTCTTCTTGCCTAGACCCGTAAGCGCTGATTAAGGTCTCCTCTTCATCCCCCCTTTTTGCACCTTTACCACCAAGTATTTCCTAAAGCATGGGCTGTTATTACTAGAGGGTTCACCCCTTTTGAAAATCCCCAGAGTGGACCTTGAGCTTTCTAAAATCTTGTTTTTTTTTTTTTTGGCTCTCTTATATAGATATTGTGTTCTTGAATTAGCTAAGACCCTAAATGTCTTTCTGTTGTAGCTCCAAAACCCTCGGCTTTTCTTCCTGGCGTTAAGCCCCTTAACGATTATCATTGCGAAAGATTAGGATCTCTTTTTCCATCTCCTTTCTGCTGCTTCCCTACGTGTATCGAGATCCAACCCTGTATGGATAGGTATTTAAGACCCCGCAACCTTGTTGTCTAGCATAAACTTCTTACCACTGTGATGATTGTCTTTTGGATCACCTTTTGTCAAATTCAGAAATCAATGAAGAGTGTAGGGTGTGCTACCCTGAGGACAAATCACACATAGTCCTCGTTGATATCTAAGGTGTGCTTCATAAAGAGATCTAGAAGTAGCAGCAACAAAAAAGGGTTCTTGGGCTTACCTCTCTCTTACACATTTTCCAATCCCCATCCATAGTTGATGTGTCTTAAACCGTCATCTCATTGTTCAATCCTTCTTCCCTTCAAAAAGTCATGGACAACATCAATAATGAGTTTCGTGCTTGAATGAGTCATGGAGAATCAAATATTAACTTATTGGATTAAGTGCCAAATTTGCCATGTTGTAACTCTGTCATTCTATAGCTACCCATATCCACATGTGATATACTATACATAGGGAGTGGGGATCTCTGTGTCCCAATCAATAGATGCCTTAGCAGAAGCTTTCACCAATCAAGGCACAAAGAAGGGTCCCCAAGAAGGCTAACTGCTAGGTTAGACAATGAAAATCACAAATCACAGCCATGCGAGTAAGTCAATAAACTCCACCCACGCTAGGCATGATTTGAGCTACGGATAAGAGGTGAAAAACAAGGTGGTAAGAGTACCCCTATTTCAAGTAAAGAATCTTCAACAACATATCCTTCTCCATCCATTTCCACCCATGTCCTTCACAAGGAAGAAAACAAAGAGTTGCCCCTCTTTTGCAAGAGAGATTTTTTGGGGGTCTCTTCTTACCCGGCAAAACGTGCCTTTAAAAAGTGTGTATTTATACTAAAACTAAAACAAAAAAAGTACATGTAGGTATGCCATTCATTATTGCATTTGATAGGTGTGAAAAAAACTAAAACTAAAACAAAAGTGCATTTAAGTAGTTTTTTTGCCATTCATTAATGCACATAAATCTGTTTTGATAGGTGTGCTAGTTAGATCAACCAAGAGCCTTAATGTGCATTTTTTATTTCGCAGACGTTGTCAAAAATAACCTTTTGTCCTAACTATTAGAAAAAAGGATCACCTTCAAGCTCAACCGATTTTTATTGAAAAAATGCAATAGGTTAACCGGTTATATAACCAAAATTTTAAAATTTTGAATCTTTAACTTTAAGACTGGGTAAAATTACAATTGGTTGTTCTCAATTTGAGCTCTGAAAAATACACTAAAGGACGGTTTTTTTCTGACATTGCCTGTAGATATAATTTTTTGTAGATATAATTTTTTGTTGTCACTGCTTTTGCTCCTAAGGGAAAGTTTCCACAAGCGGACCCCTTTATTTAAAGCCTCTAGTTAACAAAGTCTACATTTCTCTACTCACCCAAAATCGACAAAGTTGAGTTTTCACTTTCAAAACGAAGCCTGGGCCTTTTGCCAACGATTGAATAATCATTAGGTTCACCTTCATTTAATGTTGTGCAACTAGGGGGCTTTGATAAGACTTCGTTAAAATGAAGCTCCCTATGGGAGCTTTGCCTAATGCTGCGAATGTTGTCCTTATGCCACCAAACGATAGTCCCTTGGTAGATCCACTCAAATCTCCTATTTTTAGGCATTTAATCTATCATGAAGTCAAATAATTAACCATAGTGTCCCCTTATACATCCACGTGTTAGAATAAGTGTGCTTGGATGTGGCAGGCATCTCCATGTTGGGAGATCTTCTCGGAGAAGGTCTAGAGATAGCCGGAGGTCTTGTGTGCCTACTTGATTAGGCGAGGTGTTATCTTGTATGCATCGTCAAGATGATGTGGCAAGTTACTTCAATGTTGCCTTGTGGATACTATCTAGTTCCAATGGACATGGCAAGCCGGTGGGCATACTTCTGTACACATAAGTGTCATGTCGTCTAGTTGCCCATAGTTGCCTACTCTAATCCATTATAAATAGCCTCCCTAGGTCTTGTATGAACTCACAAACATTGATAGAAATCACGGAGGAGCATTTCGTAAGAGGCTATTAACCAACTAAAGAGCCGAAGCCTAACATAGGTGGGTGGAGAGAGAGAGAGAGAGAGAGAGAGAGAGAGAGAGAGAGAGAGAGAGGTCATGTACTAGTATGCATATTTTGGAGCAACCAATCAAAGGAGTTAATTGTGTTGCAAGCACACTTAGGTTTCTTACATGGTATAACAGTCCAAGCTTTGAGTTAGGTTAGCATAATGTGGAATTGGTACATGGTAGATCTACCCAAATGAGATTGGTAGATTATTATCTTTATATAGAGTACTGTTGTCACTTAAAAAAGGAAATTCAATTCATAAAACAAAATCTGTGAAAGTCGAAGCATCTACTAGTATATTCTTCACATCTAGCATGAAGGATTATTCTTACTCTTCTTTTTTTAATACGACCCTCCACATGGTTGAAGTAACCATTACACAACATCCAGTGGGATTGAATATTCACTCTACTAAGCTTGCATCATATTTGCTTCCTTTCTTTTTTCTTAAGAGCTCCATGGACATATATCAAAGATAAGGATTGATTCGCTTCATAAGCATGAATGTGGGATAGAGGGAGAGCTTGAGTTCACGCGCACGAGACATAAGAGAGAGATAGATGTTTGAATTTTCTTCTATCTTCTTCTTCCCTCAATGTAGTATATCATAGAGATAAGAGTACGGAAATCCCTACTAAAATAGACAAGGCCGGTCCATAGTGAGAACCTGACTATATGAGATCATGCTATAACTATATCACTCTAGTAATCCAAATATAGCTATCACAGAACCTGTCATCCACTGGCGGCATATCAACCATAATCTCACTAACCGTGCTAGTGGCATAAGTGGGAAGCTATCACCTAAGTGGATCATAAATGTGTGTAGCACTAGTTGAACTTGATACCTCAATACTCTCAACTCCACACACTGCACTCTCTGTAAGCTCCTAAGCAAATGAAGCTTCTTTATACTTAATTCCTTAGTGAAGATATCAGTCACCCGCTCCTCTGTGTTGATATATATCAAATCCACATCACTTGTTGTATCTTGTTCCTCTCAAACAGTGATAATGCACCTCAATGTGCTTCGTCCTAGCATGATAGATTAGGTTATTGGCTGTTTGGTCAGTTGTATGCTACTTATAATAAATGACGTAGTCCCTATCCACAGGTTCGCCCATATCACCAAGTAGCTTCTCAAACCAAGCTACCTCACAAGTTGCCATAACAATGTACTCTCTACTCGACAAGGCGATTGCCCGATGTTCTTGTTGCTCCAACTTACAACAGGTCTTCCAAAAGAAAATATAAAGCCGTTGGTAAATCTCCTATCTACGATATCCACTACCAACTCAATCAGTATCTGTGTACCCATGAAGTTGTATCTTTATGCTAGTCTCATTGAAAAGCCAATAATCAACTGTGGACTTTATGTGATTGAGAATCCGTCTAACTACATCTAAGTGTGGCTTCTTGGAGGCATGCATAAACTGACTCATAAGTTTAACAGCATAGTTCAAGTCCAGAATAGTAATGGTCATGTAGATCAACCTACCCACTATGCGTATGTACACAGTGGGGTCCTCCAAAAGTTTACCTGTATCTGTAAAAAGCTTTGTAAAATAGGCTTATAGCTTGTCATACCTTACTTGGACAATATGTCCAAGCCATACTGTCTCTGTAATAAGAAAATTCCATGAGGTGATCTCACCACCTCTACACCCAAGAAATAACACAGCTCAATCCAAATCCTTCATCTCAAACTTCTACTTCAAAAGCATTCTGACATTATGTATGCCAGTATCACTATTACTAGTGATAATTAAGTTATCCGCATAAATGATTAATCCCTCTATTTATCTTTCTTACATAAAGTAAAAAATCTACATTGGATATATGAAATCCAATGGTAACAAGGTACTCTTCGATCTTTTTTGACCATGCTCTGGGTGCCTACTTCAAGCCATACAAGGCTTTGCATAAACTGTCTATAATATTTGGATGTAAATTGCTCTCATATCCTTTCGGCTGCGAACATAGCAATGAGAGCTCTCAGAGTTTCCATTCTCACAACCGTTAGATGGGTTGAATGCTCGGGGGGGTGCACTAGATATAGGTACACTCTGTAATAGAATGGTGTTGAAGAAAGGAAAAATAGGCACATTACATAAATGACACGTGCCTCGATATCTCTAAAGGATATGCCAGACTGTTTTTAGACACAAGTAGTAGCAACCGCACTGTTTACATTATGAATAGGACGCCCACTATAGTTCTTCATGGTACGATGCCTGAACAGAAGTTTAAAGTCATAAAACCATATATATCTCACTTGAAAGTGTTTCAATGTATTACATATGGGCATGTTCTCAATAAAGTGAGAACCAAGTTAAATCCAAAGGCAGAGAAATGCTTCTTTATTGATTATGTTTTGGAGCAAAAAGGTTATAGATATTATAACTTTATTACTCGTAAGATATGAGTAAGTAGAGATATTATCTTTGATGGGATAAGTAGCTGGTATGCACTAAGGAAGGCAATAGAAGATGCACCTGTAACAGTAATGATGCTGCTCCATATGTCAAGCAACAATCATAGGTGCTTAGTCGGCCGGGAGAGTCCGCTAGTAGTGGATCCAATGTTAGTCCATGGTCAGGTAGATTGAGAATAGATGTAGATACACATGCACCATGCAAAGGGGAAAAAAAAGGTACATCAACCTTTTGTGCCTGATCTATCAGCATGTCATTCATATATGGATGGTGAATTTTGTAGTTCCAAGCAGAGCCTTGATGATGAGCTTAGCATTCCATCAGTGGGGTTAGTCCTGGTGCAAGGAGAACCAGGGCTATTTTGAGGACATCTCATAATGATTTGGATATACACAGGTCTATGAGGGCTAGACACCCAGTTGATAGATTTAGATATGATGGGTATACAACCCATCATTATGCTTACATGATTAAAGCAATACAAGAGTCAGAGCCCACTTGTTCTAAGCACACAGTTCGAAATTAAAAATGATACCATGGATGAGAAGATTGTAGCATTGGATGCAAATGCAACATAGAAGTTAGTGCCTTTGCCTACAGAAAACAAAACAATTGGATGTAAATAGATGTATACGGTTAAAAATAACTTAGATAGATCAATGAGAAGATATAGATTCCCTTCTTTCTCAAGAAATCACTAAACTCATTGAAAAAATGCTCTCTCTCACCACTTGATTTTAGGTATTTTATTTGCATACCTTTTTTCTTCTCAACCAAGGTTTTAAATCTCTAATAGCGAGAAAACATCTCACTTATCTCCTTCATGAAATAAACACACTTTCCTAGTGTGAATGTAATATAATACCTGTAATCTACAATTATTGCAATTTTGGTCGGTCTCTATACATCTGTTGTATAACATCCAATGGCCTTCCATTGATGCTCGTTTCATGTGGGAAAGCATGTTTAGCCTTCTTCGCATACTTTGTGTATACCATCAACCTTAAATTTTGATAAATGTACAACAATATTTTGGACCTGCATAGACTTTAGCTGCTCTATATTCATTCATATAACCAATGTACTTATGCCATATATTAGTATCTACAATGAAATCTGTTTCAATGGTTGCCTTCATGTTAGGCATGTTTACAGCCAAAGTAAACATCTTGCCACTTTTGTTACCCTTTGCAACCAAGTGGTAATGACTTTTAAAGTTTTGTGGAATGAATGTAATGACATCTTGCCAAGTGGTAATGACTTTTAAAGTTTTGTGGAATGATTTTTGAAGTCTTTCGCAAAACATCCTTGAGGATTAAATCTCATTTGTAGACTCTACTTAATTATCTAGCCAATAGAAACGAGGTTCTTTGTAATGTTTAGAACATAAAATATAACCAACAAGTACTTTATTTTACCATCCTACATAGAATATTTGACACTACATCAACATGCGCAATGGGTGTGTGTAATATTATTATGTTTTTCTATATAACTTGGTTTTTTCATTTTCTGCATATCTCTAAACCACTCACTATGACTGGTCATTTGGTTAGAAGCGCCATAATCCACATACCAGATATCTCTAGATCTTGACACACATTAGGACCAATAGCGATAAAAAAGAGCCTTGTAAGGAAAGTGATTAGAACACTAATCTAACCACAACTATTTCCAATAGAGGAAGTTGTGGCCGCTACATTTGGCTGTGCTAGATATTAGAATGTGTGGAGTTAGCATTGAATTCACATATCTTGGGAATTTTCAAAAAGATCTTCCCTCATTCTCAATCATTAATGGGATCTTTTTGTCCATTTTGGCGGCTACATCACTCTTGTCACTTTCCTCGCTTAGCTCTTTTTGGTTTTGCTTGATTCAAAAGAAAGACCTACGTACGATTAACACATCATGCATGAACACCTTCGATCGCCTTCAGCAACCCACTGCAACATTCCCACTAACAACATGGCCCAACGTATCCATGGTCGACCGTAGCACCATGGAGACACAGAAAAGCACAAAAGAAAACCAATCAATGGGACAAGGATTGCAACACAATACAGAGAACATCAGCAGCAATGCCCTCAGAAAAGAAGATTCCAGATTCGATTGGAGCTTGATGAAGACTATGCGACATGGAGAAGTACTAAACGGAAAGCTTTGCAGGATGTGAATGGGGCTTTTAGATTGGGGAATGAGGGAAAGAAAAGCATTGACCTCTTGGTGCAAGGGCATCTATATCCAATTGATCCAATGACCGATAAGCCTCCAACATTTGAAAGTCTTCACGTTGTTTCCACGTTTATAGGTGATGGAAAGGATGGATTGTTAGGTTACCGTTATTGTTTAGCTCCCCAGCATGATATGACCATAACACGAGGTAGAGAGCAACTCTGTTCAACCATCAGTGCGCACAGGGTCAATAGAGAGAACTTTGGCAGACCAAAACACTCTTTCGATTGAGAAAACAAAACATATAGCTGACCTGGAGAAGCATATGAAACACCTAGAGAAGCAATTGAAAGAACTACAAAGAGTGAAACTCACTCCACTTGCTTATAGGGCACGTTAGAAAAATCTCAAAAGCATAGCTACTCTAGTGAGAGATGGAGGTGCGCGGAAGAGAAGACTCAAATAATTGGAGACTTTGGGGTTGGATTGCAATCGGGCTATTTCAAAATTGCTTTTCAACAGCCTTAAACCAGATCGACTGCATGTCTTTGGTCTGCTGCCTCGATCATACAATGTTGCAGTGGAGAGGCAGAAGAAGAACCTGGCTATTATAGAGGTAATAGGAGAGAATAAGCACATCACAAATTGCATGCATGTGACCCTCAAGTCAAAGACAAAGCAACTGCAAAATAATGTAAAATCATTCCATTATAATGAGTACAACAATATATGGGCTGACTTGAGGAAGGCACAGACTGCTACGGTGAAGGCGTACGAGATGTTTGTTGAAAACACATGTGGTAAACTTATCTTCGTGTTAAAATTAGATGAGGCCCAGGTTTTGAAACACCACAAGATGGAGAGAATCAACATTGGATTGATGAATAGAGCACTGGACTAGGAAATGGGTGTTAATGAGGACATCTTGCACTCTAATATCCAATCTGAGAAGGAGCTTTGGTGGTTGGGTGCAACATAGGTTCCCGATGAGATCCATGAGACTTTGAAATGGCTTTTTGCTCATACACAGATTCCAAGCATCATAGATGCTTAGAACAAAGGAGAATGTGTGGTAGTGGGAGATCATAGGCTCATTCATAGTTGAGTGGCACATGAGTGCTGATCTGAAGACTCTCCAGTGTATGTTTGGAGTAACCCTCAAGTGCAAATGCACTCTTCCCATGTCTCTATTGCACAAAGGGACAGGGCCATGGTTGCTGCTGTGACACATCTTCAAATTTGAGTCTACCTCCATCTAGGGAGAGAGATGTGCATGGATCTTTAGCTCAACAGCCAAGAGATAGAAAGAAAGAGTCACCAACAGTAGTTTGGGATCTTGTCACTACAAGACAATGCTGCCATACACGCGTTCCATACACGCGATAAATTACGGGCGCGTGTATGGGCGCGCATGTTTTTGAATAGTATTGGGCGCGTGTATATTGGCATTTAAATTCGCGTGTATATTGGCATCTATTAGCGCGTGTATACTAGCATCTAAATTCGCGTGTATACTAGTTTCAAAAACCCGTGTATAAGCGCGTGTATATACACGCATTAATACATGCATCAATACACGTATCAATACACGCTTTATTAAGAAAAACTAAATTCTTTTACAAAATTAAAAACTATTTTCTTCAAACCATCTCATAGTACATTACAGTATATATCATTACACAATCCCACTACATGCATTTACAACAATGAAATATATTCAAAAATAAATCATGAGATAATTAAAAGACAACATATACAATAGAAATGTCATCAATTTAGAACGATACAGTGATGGATTGGTTAGGGTTCGATCTCATCTTCAATAAGATCCATCCTTGCCAAACAATAAACATCAATATCTATTTGATCAATTTGTAAGGCTACCACTACAAGGGATCGGGCTCTCATACCCGCACTCCTAGCCGCTAAAAATGACTTGTGAAAAAAAGTAGCGGACCCGTGTATCAGCGCGTGTATAATCGCGGCCAGAGACATGCATGTAAAAGCGCGTGTATAGGAGTGTTCACACGTGCCGATACACGGGCGTATACACGCGTTCTATCAATTTAGCTGCGCTTAAACGCGCTGATAGAAGCATCTATACACGCGTTTTGTCAGTTTAGCTGCGCTTATACACGCGTATTTCACAGATTTGACGCGTCTATACACGCGTGTTTTACAGATTATCCGCGTGTATACACGCGGCTTTTTGCAGAGTTGACGCGTTTATACACGCGAACAGAGAGCAAAAAAAAATCCAGAGAGTGCTATTTGGTACCTGAATTCTGTTCCAGCATTCCACACCCAATAACACTCTCTGGATTTTTTTTTTTGGGTGCATTGGACCATCCACGAGGAAGATATCCACGAGGAAAATTAAGACAAGAATGACATGAATGCATACATTGTCAATACATGATTCAAGATAGACATGAATGCAATACTATCGATTCACGATTCAATATTACTATCAAAATTTTATGTGTACACATATATACAAGGGACTCGTTTGCATAGACGACAGTGGAGTGCCCTGGATACTCGCGGTTAGGGGTATAGACACCAGGCATGGAAGGAGGGGGATGGGCATACATGTACTCTGTAAGCTCAACTGGACCAAGATGGCGTTCAAATCTCCATCAGCCTATCGCTGTACGCAAATGGATCGGATGAAGAATCTGGATCCATAAAGAATCTGCAAAAATAAAAGTATATACATGATTGCATCAAAGCACAAATGCAAGCTAGTACATATGATTTTCCACCATCAAACTGACATCACTATCTAGAGAATTCACATCTTCAACAACACTCAGAACTATAGAGTTATCCTCCTACAACTCTTCAAAAACTACATCACTATCACCACAACATCCATCTTGTGTGGTTATCTTCAAAGGTTGCACACACATTATTGCATGAATGACTATCACCATCCTCATGTACATCATGGGCTGTCTCTTGACTCACACAAATACCATCATCCAAGCCACCTATCAGCTCTAAGACCATAGAATGGGGAAACACAGTCGCGTGTATACACCCGTCCAGAAACGCGTGTATACACCCTTCAAAAACGTGTGTATATGTGCGTGAACTGTCTGTGCAGACAGGATACACGTAGACATACACGCGTTCCTACACGCAACCTACGAAATTTTTTTTTGAAAGTGACCGACCTCCGACAAATCGTCCTTATAAAAGGCCCAGTGTCGCCCCCTGTCACAATCGTTCACCAGATGGCAACTAGAGAAGGAGAAGGACGGAGACAAACCCATAAAGGAAAGAGACAATAGCATAAACAAATCTGAGGAAAGAGACAGGACAAAAGACAAACTGACTCACCTCTGAAAAAGTGAGTCTTCTTTTTAGTCGGTTTCCTTCACCCGTGTGTGCTCCTTGTCTGCACCTTGCACTTAGGTTTAGTGCTCTGTTGAAAGAGGTGACGACGAAGGAGAGCAGATCTATTTTTTGAAAATGTTTATTTGGGGAAGGCGGGTTATTTTTAGGTTGAACAGGTCATCGCGTGTAAAAACTCGTGTATTTTCGCGTTTATAATAAATCAGCCGCGTTTATACACGCGATTTTTAGGATGTAGTCACGTTTTTACACGCGATTTTCAGGATGTAGTCACGTTGATACACGCGATTTTTAAATGTAGCTGCATTAATACACGCGATTTTATGGATTTAGCCGCGTTAATACACGTAATTTTTAGGATGTAGCCGCGTCAATACACGCAATTTTTAAGATCTAGCCGCGGTAATACACGCAATTAACGCGTGTATTAACGCGGCCAGATTCTAAAAATCGCGTGTATTGACGCGGCTAGATCCTAAAAATCGTGTGTATTAACGCGGCTACATTCAATAAAATGCGTGTATTAACGCGGCTACATTTAAAAATCGCATGTATCAACGCGGCCACATCTTGAAAATCGCATGTAAAAACGCGGCTACATTCTAAAAATCGCGTGTATAAACGCGGCTGATTTATTATAAACGCAAAAATACACGCGTTTTTACACACGACGACCTGTTCAACCTAAAAGTAACCCGCCTTTCCCAAATAAACATTTTAAAAAAATAGATCTGCTCTCCTTCGTCGTCCCCTCTTCCAACAGAGCACTAAACCTAAGTGCAAGGAGCAGACAAGGAGCACACACGGGTGAAGGAAACCGACTAAAAAGAAGACTCACTTTTTCAGAGGTGAGTCAGTTTGTCTTTTGTCCTGTCTCTTTCCTCAGATTTGTTTATGGTATTGTCTCTTTCCTTTATGGGTTTGTCTCCGTCCTTCTCCTTCTCTGGTTGCCATCTGGTGAACGATTGTGACAGGGGACGACAGTGGGTCTTTTATAAGGGCGATTTGTCAGAGGTCGGTTGCTTTCAAAAAAAAATTTTCGCAGGTCGCGTGTAGGAATGCGTGTATATCTGCGTGTATCTTGTCTGCACAGACAGTTCACACGCATATACACGCATTCTTGGACGAGTGTATACACGCGTTTCTGGACGGGTGTATACACACGACTGTGTTTCCTCATTCTATGGTCTTAGAGCTGATAGGTGGCTTGGATGATTATATTTGTGTGAGTCAAGAGACAGCCCATGATATACATGAGGATGGTGATCGTCATGCATGCAATAATGTGTGCAATCTTTGAAGATAACCACACAAGATGGATGTTGTGGTGATAGTGATGTAGTTTTTGAAGAGTTGTAGGAGGATAACTCTATAGTTCTGAGTGTTGTTGAAGATGTGAATTCTCTAGATAGTGATGTCAGTTTGATGGTGGAAAATCATATGTGCTAGCTTGCATTTGTGCTTTGATGCAATCATGTATATACTTTTATTTTTGCAGATTCTTTATGGATCCAGGTTCTTCATCCGATCCATTTGCGTACAGCAATTGGCTGATGGAGATGCTAAATCATTTTGGATGCCATCCTGGTCCAGTTGAGCTTACAGAGTACATGTATGCCCATCCCTCTCCTTCCATGCCTGGTGTCTATACCCCTACCGCAAGTATCCAGGACACTCCACTGTCGTCTATGCAAACGAGTCCGACGAGACGGCATGCAGCTTCTCTTCCACGTCCACCGAGGAGACATACGTCGTCCCAGACACACTCATGCACACCCTCCCAAGCACCGTCATGTCAGGGCTCATAGCCGCCATCACGTACTCTCTCAGAGCCACCGTCACGTTAGGGCTCACAGCACCGTCACGTAGACAATCCCCCAGTCGTGACTCCACCCGCAGCAGTAGGAAGAGTGAGAGTGGAGGATGCGGCGGGTGCTTTGGTGGGGGAGGTAGTAGGGCACGCGGTGAGAGAGGAGATAGAGGGAGAAGAGTTAGAGGAGACAGTTCGGATGAGGAGGAGATGAGAGAGGTGGAGGGAGTGATCTGCTATGATGTGACGGATAGGGGCAGGATAGTGATGGATGCGAGGGAGAAAGAGGTAATGGAGTACATGCGTGGGGTAGTATCAAACTTGCATAGCAATTGTTTTATTAGATTTAAAGATCAAAATAGCCAATTAGTTGGGGAGGTGATAGAGGCTGTACATAGTCAGTACCCCAATCCCCCACATGCTACATTCTCGGATGTATGGAGAAGGACGCGAATAAGGGAGATCTTAAGTAATAAAAGATCTCACCTTAAAAAACTCGCGTATGATGATGGACTAAATGTAGCTGCGGGTGGCTATCCTACCGAGAAACCTGCCACATTGCGCACAAACGCAAGCAAAGGGTGGCGTGAAGAGCAGGCAGCATGTGGAGACACGACGGATCCAGATAGAGACCATTGGATCTTCGCATTTCGGATCTGGCGGCGTCGAGTCATGGGAGGCAGAGTTCGTAAAAAGTATCTTGCTACTTTATTTGATTGTTTACTTAATTCATTGATTCTATGATTGTTTTAATCTTACAAATTGTGTTGATTATGATACAGCGACAGGTTACGGGGAGGAAACCCACAGCCCACGATACTGGGTATGCTCGCCGGCATAGCAGACGTGACACTTGGGCCATCTCCAGAGCCGAGGGACGTATTACGAACGCGTAGTTTGAGATGGCCATGAGACCATACGGTCGACAGGTACTTGAAAACTCTAAACGAATGATTTTGGTTTATTGAATTACATATATAAATACTTATATACTTATGAACAAGCACAAGCTGCTGATGATCCACCTGCCGCCACTGCAGAGGGTGGACGTGAACACTACTCATCGGACATTCCGACCGATGTGAGCTCATCTGAGCATGGAGGGAGCACCGAGTCATCATCTGAGTCTGAGTAGTACTCAGACTTATAGTATCACATTCCATATTGAGGATGTGGTTGTATATATATTTTTGTAACTGAAGCCATGGACTACTTCGACATATAGACTCCCTTGTATATATGTGTACACATACAATTTTGATAGTAATATTGAATCGTGAATCGATAGTATTGCATTCATGTCTGTCTTGAATCGTGTATTGACAATGTATGCATTCATGTCGTTCTTGTCTTAATCTTCCTCGTGGATGGTCCAATGCACCCAAAAAAAAAATCCAGAGAGTGTTATTGGGTGCTGGAATGCTGAAACAGCATTCAAGTACCAAATAGCACTCTCTGGATTTTTTTTTTTGCTCTCTATTCGCGTGTATAAACGCGTGAACTTTGCAAAAAGTCGCGTGTATATACGCGGATAATCTGTAAAACACGCATGTATAGACACATCAAATCTATGAAATACGCGTGTATAGACGCGTCAAATCTGTGAAATACGCGTGTATAAGTGCAGCTAAACTGACAAAATGTGTGTATAGACACTTCTATCAGTGCGTCTAAGCGCAGCTAAACTGACAAAACGCGTGTATACGCCCGTGTATCAGTGCGTCTGAACACTCCTATACACGCGCTTTTACACGCATGTCTCTGGCCGCGATTATACACGCGCTGATACACGGGCCTGCTACTTTTTTTCACAAGTCATTTTTAGCAGCTAGCAGCGCGGGTACGAGTCCGATCCCTTGTAGTGTGTGCTGTCAATTTTTCTTGAAAGGGTTCACATTTGCACCTTACATGCAAGAGCTTAGAACATTGGATAAACTGCTCAGATTGCATTTAGATTATGCTTATTCCGTCACATGCAGGAAAGAGGTAGGATCATTTGAATTGTCCGATGAGTGTATTGCAAAATGTGAAGCCTTGTTATCAAAGATGAGTTTTCATGGAGGGCATGTAGAGCTTTGAAAGGCTCCTAAAGCGGTCAGGTCAAACAGGTGACATGTTAGCTGATGTATCCATGGGTGGAGCAAAGGCGAGAAGATTTTGTTGAACTTTGAAGGAAAATAGTTGAATGCAGTTGGGAGTGCTGGAAAGAGTTATGTGAATGTACAATCAATCAGGCAAGTGATCCCTTCATGGCAAAGAACAAAATGGACAACTCAACACATTTGTTCAGCTTATAAAAGAGCCTATAAAAGGGTGGCCAAGATCAGTCAATTAGTCAGTCTCGCGAGTCTTTGCGAGAGCTCCGCAATCTAGTGTGGATGTGCACCTGCTTCATGTAGCGGAGGCCGGTAGCAATCTCGAGGCTCGGAACAATGGGTAGCTCCGTGGCGGTATGGGACGTCATCGAGTGCATCTTGCTAGTTAGCTGAGCTCGTGGCTTGGTGGGGACAACCGAGACTTGTGGGTATTGCCCACGACTGTCATGGTTGGGTAGTGAGTTAGGCCTGCAGCCTCTTCACGTTGTTTGGCTTTGTTTTGCAGGTTTCGAGTCGTGTTTTAGGATTGCTCTACGAGGAGATCCTTGGGGATTTGACAGTGGTATCACAGCATGCCTTGAAGAGCGTGCAAGTTGGTAGGTAGAGAAGAAAGAGGTATGAGTTCGAGATGACTATTGTTTTCTTGCTGTTTATTTCAAAATTTAGCGTATGGTTCTTAGGCCCTTTACGGACCGCCTAAGGGTGTCACAATACCGCTCAACATGTGGGCAGTCACAAGAAGTGTCCTATGCACTCTTGAATGGGCATACCCCATTACACACCAACTGCCCATGCTACGTTATTGAAAAAATGATTGCCCATGCATGGGCGTTTCCTTTACACATCGTCGTTCCTTAACGTGCATCTCAACTTTTGCATGTTAACCTGCGTATACATACAACATGTAAAGAGTCTGAGTCATTGCATGCCTACTCCCAATTTGGTGCTCAACACATACGATATACAAGTGCAAGTGCAAGTGCTCCTACTGTCTTACTATAATATGGAATAATGAATTGGTAATCAATGATCACTTACCCGTAACTTATAAGATGCTCCCAAACTTCATCAATACCCTGCAAAATCAATTTTCATCCATACAAATAGAGAGTTGGGGACTTGAAACCCATCACCAGAGTGACTGTGGCTACACCCTGCTCATTTCGAGAGGAGGGGAGGGGATGAACTACATTTATCTTACCCCCTCCCCTCCTCCCATCTATAAAAAAGAATGAGAATCAGTAGGCATATGAAATTTAAAAACCAAATAAACATCCTAATTAAATAATCCAAAAGATATTTGGGAGATATTTAATAAAGCCAACAAAATATGATGTCTTAGAGAAAAAAAAATACCAACATTGTGTCCAAAGTCATAACATCCAAGCGTTGTTTCATCCTTCCTACTCACTATTGTCACTCTCATCAGCCGAGTCATTTGATCACCAAATACAATTCTCATATTTGTCCTCTCTCTCTCTTTTCTTTTCCAGACAGTGTATCAGATGTCACATGGTTGTAACTTTGGTCTCATAGGTCACTTTGGCCTTTTAAAGACGTTAATATAACATTTCATTTCTCTCTTTATACATAACTCTAGCAAGATTGTCTCTCCTTGCAGCGTCCCTAACATGGGATGAATCAAGCGGTGTTGTTTCTGATGATTGTACCGTACCCTCTACACAACCGCTGAGGTCTCGGTCTGCACCAAAGCTATAACCTCAGCAAGACCCACTTGTCTGAGTAGCCTCCAAGCAAGATTGTCTCTCCTTATACATAACTCTAACAAGATTGTCTCTCCTTGCAGCGTCCCTAACATGGGATGAATCAAGCGGTGTTGTTTCTGATGATTGTACCCTCTACACAACCGCTGAGGTCTCGGTCTGTACCAAAGCTGTAACCTCAGCAAGACCCACTTGTCTGAGTAGCCTCCAAGCAAACCACGCTCCATAAAAGTTTGGGGTCTAAGATAAGCCCAACATGACCGCCGCTAATGTCTCCTTCTAGCAATCCGAGCTTGCCGTGCAAGCCAAACTCGAACCATGCAGTGACTCAGTATGGATACATGTTGCATGCATAAATCGTCCTCATCATAATATGAATCCATCATCTCAATCATTGTTGCAATCAAAGAAATGATGATTGAGATGATAAAGTACGAGAATTAACTCGTCTTCCATCCCCTGCAATACATGGAAGAATGGCTAAATTCTTATGATTACATAACATTAGTGTGTTACATGTTAAAACTTGAAATCAGTTGAAAACTTGATGGCAAATTCACTTACAGTAAACATGTTAAAACACCATAATTTGTAGAGATAACAAAGTGAAATCACTCCTTTTGAAAACTTTTCACTACATCCAAAAGGCCAGTCACAGCTGAAGTAGGCTGGCCAAGCATTTGCAACTTTTGGGCTTCTGCTGCCTTGCGATCCGCAAGAGAGTCTTTGTGCTGATCTACCATGACTTTGGTAGTGCGGGCCATGTCAAGAAGGAAATCCTCAATCTTTCGATCTTTTCGTGGTCGTAGATTGGGGACATTGCTCTGGGGTGCTTCTGTTTTCATAGAGGATTGTGTGCCCTCTCCTTCGTGTACTTTCCCAATTGGGCCGTCGGTGTTACCACCCACAACTGAAGCATGGGTGAAGCTAACCACGTTTGCCCGATTGTGTATGTACTCATCAGTGATATCAAACCATTGACATGTTACCTTACGATCATTTTCAGAGATTGAATTATGGGCCTTGTCCTTCTTGTAGTCGGCATACACACGACCCCATTTCTTTCTGCAACCTTCAGAGTCTTTGTCACACTCTGGGAATAGCCCTGCAAGTTGTGGTAACTTTAGACCATAGATCAACCCCTTGCTTATGAGTTTTTCCAAACTCATCGTGCATTGAGCCCCGAATGTGAATGAGTTGAACAACCGATGCATCCTTCCAAACCTCCCTTTTCCGTGTTTGTTCATCTACATTGGTCTTTGGTGTAGAGGCCTTTCTACCTCTCTTGGTCGTAGGGGCTTTGTTGGAAACTTCAACATCCTGCACCTCTGCATCATCTGATTGTTGGACTCGTATGTTTTACTGAAAGTTTTTTTGAAGTAGAAACTCCATCCACATCACTTTTCCCTTCTGTAGTCAAAGATGAGATGTCCATCTCTGCTTGTGAGGGTTGCGGACTTTGATGCAGAGATTGGTAGCCGATTGGGTTGGGCCGTTGGTATGGTGTAAACGCAAACGGTGAACCACCGAAAGAGCGGACAAAGGAAAGTAGGATGCTTGTGAATATTGGGAGTATAAGGGCGTGTACTCACTGTCTTGCGAATTCTGGGAATCCATTGGGGGATTACTGGAACGTCAAAATAAAGGGATCAATTAGATGCTAGTCAAGTAGCCTACAAAGTATTAAAGCAAGAGCACTACACATTGAGTACCCATGGCAGAGCCACATAATGCATAACACATAATCAAGCTACGTAACACATAATTTATCACTCTAATGAAGTTGTACCTTCGTTGTAGAGCCACATAATGCAGACCCATGCATTAGTGGTGCGTTGGGCCAATGAGGGACACGGTTATGCATAACACATAATCAAGCTACATAACACACAAAGCTTATCACGCAAATCGAACTGTAGAAAAAGCGTAGGCTTACCTCGAGATGTTGATTTGCAGAAGAAACGTAGAGATGTTGATGCTGGAAATCGTCGGTCTGCAGCGATTCTTATCCTTGCTCTTTGGCGGGAAGCCCAGCAATGAAGAAGTGCCAATCCACAAGATTGGGTGGAGGGAGTTGCGCCCAAGTTTGGGCAGCCATGTCCCGCTGCCCACGCACAGGCTAAATGCGGGCATGGCGTGGAGGCCAGCGTGGCCTGGCGGAGAGGGGGAGACATGGCGGTGTGTAAAGACGGGTTGCATGACAATGTCCCTCATTGGCCCAGCGCACCACACCTGCATGGGCACCACACTCTCTGTAACGGGCCTTATTCCTGTTGTTGGAACCCGATTGGGTTGTGGTCTTGAAATGGGTCGCTATAAACAACAAGTGAAAAGTATTTTTTTTTTGGCAAGGAAAGAAGCATGAAAGACCTTGTCGGGTATATGAATCACGAGAGAAAGAGGGGGAGGGAGAGAAAGCTGTAGACTGTCCGCTATGCATGGGAAACAGGCAGCTAGGTCCGTAGGGCGTACAGTCGGGTGACGTCTTTTCCCTTCGCTATTGTGCGCATGTGCCGGCAGTCGACAGCTTTTCTCAATCCACGTTTTTTTAACCGTCAGTTCCTTTCAATTTTATGTCGAACCGTAGCGAAACCAAAAAAAAAAAACATGTAGCATACTAACACATAAAAAGCTATGTTTTGTATTAAAGAAAAAACCGAGGAAAAGTGGTTTTTTTAATGTGGCTTTTGACGGTTTATGGGTGGCTTTTTACAAAAGCCATTCCGTGAGTTTTAAAAAAAATGAAAGCCTCAAAGCAAAAACAAACGTTTTTGGGGGCTAATAAAATACGCTTAGAGTGGGCACATCTCCTTGAGTTCTCTTGCATCTCTTGCTTCTAGCCAAGCTTTTCTCTGACTTTTCCATTTTGAGATGTCGACCCAACCTTCAGAGTTGGAACCCGCTTCCGAACACGAAGATTGGCCGGCTCCTGATGGCGATCTTTTCAAAGATTTCGTAACTAAATTTGATTTTCGTGAATTTAAAGTTACTTTGACCGTTTAGTCGGAGTGAAGTATTTCACAAAGATCGATTTACGTACCGGCTACCACCAGATATGTATTCATGAAAGGTACATTGAAAGAACTGCCTTTCGGACTAGGTATGGCCATTACTAGTTTCTCGTATTACCTTTTGGGTTGACTAATGCTCCAATCACTTTCTGGCAAAAATGATGAACGCTCTTTTTAGTAAACATTTGGAAAAGTTTGTGGTTGTGTTCTTAGATGATATTTTAGTATACAGTCGTACTGTTGATGATCATGTTAAACATCTCACGATTGTCTTGACTATTTTAAGACAGAATCAAATGCATGATAAATTTAGTAAATGTGAGTTTTTTATGACATAAATCATTTACTTGGACACAAGATCACATGAGACGGGTTGAGCATTGACTATGACCGAGTCCACGAGGTTTGGCTTGACTGATACCGCAGACGGTGAGACAACTTCGTTCTTTTCTCAGTTTTGTTGTTTCTCGTTGGAAATCTGTGCAGGAGTGCTCTCAGCTCACACTACCGATGATTGACTTGTTGAAAGATCATGGACGTAAGTCCAATCAGCCTATCCCTTGGAATAATGACTTGGATATGGCCTTCAGAGTTTTGAAAGATAAAGTCAAGGAAGCTCCTACCTTAGCACTACCCAATCCTAGTCGGCCATATGTTCTTGAGGACTGACGCGAGTGACTATGCAATCGGGGTTACTCTATTCCAAGATGATAGAACTCTTGCTTTCGAGAGTCGAAAGCTGGATGACACTTAATCTCATTGGCCAACCCTTGAGAAGAAGCTTTACACTCTCAAGGTTTGGAGGCATTATTTATATGGCTCCAAGTTTCTGGTATTGACCGATCATCCATCAATCAAGTATGTGTGTGATGTGCGGATGATTTGAGAGGACGAAAAGCTATGGTTAATGCAAGATTTTGATTTTGAGATACGCCATCGAAAGGAGTCCATGAATAGTGTTGCATATGCGTTTAGTCGGACCAAAGAGGTGAATACTTTGTCATTCACTAAGACTTTCACTGACTTATTTCAGTCATTGAGAGGGCTTTATAGGACTGATAGTTATTTTGTTCCATATTGGCAGAGGATTCAAGATGGGCGCTCATTGATTGACCAAGACTCAGTGACTAAGCGGCTTACCATTTAGGCTACTGCGGGAGGCCAATGGACGATTCAAAATGGTTTACTGTTCCGTAACGACAAAATGGACGATTCAAAATGGTTTACTGTTCCGAAGGTCCCAGACATTAGTTCCAAGATTCTTAAGGAGGGTCACGATGCTCCTTCTACTGGACACCCTGGGGGGGTATACAAGACATTAGCTTTAGTGAGACACACTTTCTATTGACCAAATATGAAAGAGTATGTAGAAGATTATGTTCTCTAGTTTAAGATTTGGCAAGTAAATAAAGCTAAATGCTTTAGACAGGCTTGGATGTTGCATTCTTTGCAAATCCCAATGGTTTTTATTACCGGATGCCAAGAACATGTCAAGGCTACGATTCTATTTGGGTTGTGGTGGATTGCTTGACAAAGATGGTTAGATTTTACCTGCACGCAAGACTATTACAGCTACACAATTAGCAAGGTAGTTTATCGAGCAATTGCTTAGATTGTACGGTTTACTGCTGCACGACATAGGACTCTAAGTTACAAGTGACTTTTGGAGGCTTGTTTTTGAGAAGTTGGAGACAAATGTGAATCTGAGTTCCTAAGATCATCCTCAATCTGATGGCCAGACTGAAAGAGTGAATCAGACTTTGAAGAACATGCTTCGTGCATATGTCTCCAAAAGACAGGGTACATGGGAGGATTATCTTTCCATATTAGAATTTGCATATAATAGTACTAAGCATATGAGTACAGGTTTTAGTCCTTTTATGGTTATGTATGGATTTCAACCTAGATCACATGTTACCGTGGGATTTTCAGGACTTCAGCATGATGCAGGCGCGTAATTTTTTGCAAGACATGCAAGAAATGTTACAAGTTGCGAAGGAATTTATTAGTAGTGCTTAAGACAGAGACATATTTTATTCTAATAAACATCGTTCACCGAGGGAGTTCTCTGAAGAAACGATGGTGTATTTGTGAGATCCAAAAGATTCCGAGACTTTACGAACAGGCCGATCCCCGAAATTATCCCCTGATACTGCGGACCATTTCAAGTTACATGCCAGATTGGTTCAATTGCATATGAATTGGACTTGCCTTCTCATGTGAAAGTTCATCCCGTTTTTCATGTCAGTAGACTTAAGGAAGTACTGGGTGGAGGAGACCAGTTAGTTACTCCTCAAGAAATCATAGATGTCGAGATTATGACATTTGTGCAACGAGAATCGAAAAAGATTCTTGGATTTCATGAAACACGATTGTGGCATACCAACGGGCAAATGACGCGGCAAGAATGGTCACAAACCACTTGGCCCCAACTGTTACTAGCCATGTGGTAGCAACAATCAAAAGGTGGATTAGGGCCTTAAATCATGCCCTTTATCTCGTTCGCTCGCAAATCATGGTCTAGTTTCGTGCAATTCTGCTTATGATACCTCCATCGTTGTACTTTGCAACAAATAGCTACAGTTGCGTGCAATTGGAGACTCAAGACCGAGAGAGGACGATCTAGATAATGGCAGAGGTGAAGTGGAATGAATTTAGACCTAACGGTGCACATATCAGCCTTTTGATTGGATAGGACCACCCTTTGCGTGCCGTTAGGGCTAGCCAGCTTTATATCTCACTCCGTAAAGGCCGCACAGTGCACACAGGTGACAGCGACATGAATTTTAACCTAACGACGCACGTAGGTCAAATAGGGGGGTAGTGGCTTTGTAGTGTTTTTGATCCTATGTCCCTTACAGCATGCATATGTCTTTTGAGACGCCCCAATTTTGCACCATTGGGGTCACACCTTTTTTCTGTCATTGTCTCGAATGGTGCGCAATGGGTCCCTTTGAACTTTTTGGAACATGCTTTTACGCGTCGTTTGGTAAAAGCGTTTCTTGTATCTTGTCCATAGTTTCTCATAGCTTGTGGAATGTTTGTGATAAATGGCTAGAGTGAAGTTCACATCAAGGAAAGTGGGTCCAAAAGCAGAAGAGAAAAACAATGGCAAAAGCTCTCTAGGTAGAAAATCCTCCAAGTTTTCCAAGGCAGCTCTCCTACAACAAAGTCTGAGGTCTCTTTCACGGCTACTTCCACAAGTATGTGTCTAGAACCCACATCAGTGAGATGACAACTAGATCCAGTCCAAAAGAAGAAGACCCTTAAGCTTCAAATCCTCACTCTATAGTAAAAAAGCCAACTGCTGGAAATGTTAGAAAGGGTAAACAGGGTGCTATTGTTGGAATTAGGGTTAGGGTTACAACAATGCACACACACAAGATAGAGAAGCTTGAGAGCACACAAACTCACTAGATTAGAATAAACAAATGTGTGCTAGATGCAAAAGATAAGTACACACCCCAAAATGAGTAGATAAGAGGGTGCACATACGCACGAGAAAAAAACCTCCTAGTGAGGGAAAAAGTGCCCCGACGGTCCTAAGTGTGTTCACACACCACTACCATATAATGCTACAAATCTCCCCTGGAGTGATAATGTGAACATGTACAGGGTATGGCCAATCAATCCTGAGAAGGCAGTAAGTCCAAAGCTTTACGAAAAGCTTTGAACTTTTCAAGAGGAAGAGCCTTCGTGAATAAATCTGCCATGTTGTCATGTGTAGGCACATAGACCAAGCTGATCTCTCTAGTGCTGAGAGTCTTTCCCTAACAAAGTGGTAATGTACCTCAATGTGCTTAGTATGAGCATGAAACACTGGGTTCCTTGCAACTGCTAATGCACTCTGGTTGTCAATGAAAATCGTAGTACTAGACGATTGTCCAATACCCAAATCAGTCCCATAAGATGTCTGAGCCACACACACTCAACTGTAGCTGTAAAAGTTGCCCTATACTTAGCTTCACAGGCTGGAAGTGGCCATTGTAGGGTGCTTCTTTTGTTGAGCCATGATATACATGAATCACCAAGGTGAAAGCAAAATCCACGAGTGGACGCTCGTGTGTCATAACATCCAGTCCAATCTGAATCACTAAAAGCATGCAGCTGTGACTCACTCCCCTTTGGATAAAACAATCCAAAATATTGAGTACCCTGCCAATAGCGTAAAACCCACTTGACAGCCTGTCAATGCTTCATACCTGGGCTATGCATAAATATGCTCAATTATGAGACCGCATACTGTATATCTGGCCTCGTGTTGCATACATAAAGGAGGGATCCAATAGTCTACTGATACAAACTAGCATCAAAACAGTCTCCTGCATCTTGAAGACTAAGTCGAGTACCTGTCTCTCCATAGGTGTAGCCATAGGTTTACAGTCTTCAATATTAAACCTCTTCAATAGCTTCTATATATATTTAGATTACAGCATAACAATGCCATCATTGCACTCCATAAATTGAATTCCCAAATAATAATGCAAGAGTTCCAAATCTGACATCTCAAACGATGATTGCAAATCAGCCTCAAAGATTGAAATCTGATCTATATCGGGTCTCGTGAGCAGCATGTCATCAACGTATAGAACGATGACCAAAAATGTGTCCTTACTCCTCTTTACATAGAGAGTACTCTTTGTTGGACTGTTGTAAAAATCATTTGCAACCAAGTATGCATGAATCTTCTCATACCATGCTCTAGGAGTCTGCTTAAGGCCATAAAGAGACTTTTTCAACCTGTAAACTTTAGACTCTTCTCCTTTTACATCAAAACTAGGAGGTTACGATACATATATCTCCTCACGTAAATCACCATTCAAGAATGCAGTCTTAATGTCCAACTGATGTACATTTTATCCATGACGTGTTGCCAAAGCAATGAGACATCTAATGGTAGTCATACGAGATGTGGGTGCAAAGGTCTCATCATAATTAATGCCCTTTTATTGGGCATACTCCTTTGCAACAAGTCTGGCCTCGTAGCGATCAATACTACCATCTGCTTTGCGTTTTAACTTGTAAACCCATTTAGTACCAATGGCCTTCTTGCCACCGTGAGGTAGATCTGTCAAATACCAGGTGTCATTCTTGAGTATAGAGTTATACTTATCTTGCATAGCATGCATCCAATGATCATCATCCTGTGTGTTAAAACCCTACGATCTCTCTAGATAATCATCATGCATAAACTCATCCACCCAACCACCCTCGAGCCCAAGGGATGCACGCATGAATTACAATGAAGTACCTCATACCTTAACCTTGATGTCCCATACCACCAAGAGGTATGACTCTAATCCAACAGCACTCAGCTCTAGTATGAAATGGCAAGAATGTAGATACAATCCTCTACATAAGAGAGCATCCCTTGAGTGTGTCCCATGTGACCCTTGGATGTCTGACCCTAACCTCAACCCTTAAGGTTAGCCCGAACCCATGCTCTGATGCTCACAAGCCTAATGTGGGTTAGCCTCCTAGTATATGCATATATAATGTGCACATAGCATACTTTCCCTCTCTCAAAACATTGCACTCTTGCAATGAAAAGAAGGAAATCTGCGCTGAACATTCTTAACCGACTCCAAAGTCAAATCCTCTATTTCTCTATCTTTCCACTTAATTTTAACCACAGGGATTAGTCGACTACGAAGTTTTCTTTCCCTGAATTCAAGTACCTTTTCTGGTTCATGTGGAACATATGATAAATCTTCGACTTCAACGAGTTCTTGAGGAGTAACTATGTTA
This sequence comes from Cibotium barometz, assembly GCF_041138505.1. Classification (NCBI taxonomy): domain Eukaryota; kingdom Viridiplantae; phylum Streptophyta; class Polypodiopsida; order Cyatheales; family Cibotiaceae; genus Cibotium; species Cibotium barometz. Next base: position 17,275,938 of record NC_141057.1, on the reverse strand, counting down.
TCCTCACCTCCCAGTTTCTCTTTCGATCTACTCACATGAAGGACTGGATGAACTCTAACATGTAGAGGCAGTTTTAGTTCATACGCAACCGTGCTAATCCGATGTATAACTCGAAATGGACCATAATATCTAGAAGATAATTTTGAGCATTTTTCTGTTGATAAGGTCTGAGAGTCTTTAGGAACTTTTAAATAAACTAACGCTCCTAGTTTAAAATACCGAGGTGAGCGTCCTCTATCAGCATAAAACCATGCCCTATCTTGACACTCCTGATAGAATCCTAAGCTTTGGTCAGCATTTCCTACATATCACACAAGAAATCCCTCGATGCATCAAGCTCGATGTCCTTAAGACCGATATCAATAGGTGCCCTTGGTTGATACGCATACATAAGCATGAACAGACTAAAACCAGTAGCCGTATATTTATAAATGTTATAGGCAAATTCCATCATTGGAAGATACTTTTTCCAATTTGATGGTTTTCCAGAGACATGCATGAAGCATATCCTCTACAATCTAATTCACATGCTCTGTTTGCCCATCAGACTACTGTGGATGATTAGAGGGACTCATACTCAAAAGTTGTTTGCAATTTCTTGAAAACTTCCTGCCAAAAATTAGTTGTGAACTTAGAGTCCCGATCGCTCACAATATCATAAGGTAGATCATAGTCTAAACCGTTGCTCGACAAATTGGTAAGCCAATTTCTAAGCTTTAACTGTTATCTTTGTGGGTAAAAACTTAGCCATCTTTGTTAATCTATCCACGACTACCCAAACGGCATCGTGACCCTTGCTGGGACGTGGAAGTACCGTAATGAAATCCATGGACATACTTTTTCACTTTCTAGATGGCATATCCAAAGGATGTAATAACCCAACAGATTTAAGACGTTCAACCTTCTTTATCTAACATTGATGACATCAGACCATATACCTTTGAATAAAATCTTTCATTTTTGGCCAATAAAATGTCCTAACTAAATCCAAGGTATGTTGTATGCCAGGATGTCATGTCGATGTGGTGCGTCATGGCACTCAAATAGGATCCTCAACTTAATTTTCGACACATCCGACACGCAAACCTTATCCTTTCGGAATAAAAGACGATTCTGAATAAAAAATTGGTTGGCTTTTCCTTTCACCAAATTTTGATCTACTTTAGAGTTGGTGGACCCTGATTTTGCCAAATTTTAATATTTTCCAAAGAAAATATCTGAGATGTATTTTTCCCTGAGTGAATCGTACAAGTTAGAAGTAATCTCGGTGAAGCAAAGTTCATTAACTTCACCAATTCGACTCAACGTATCAACAATGCGATTCAAGCTACCTTTCATGTATTTAATCATGAAATCGAAGTCCTGCATCAACTCAGCCTATTTGGCTTTTCTACCCTTTAAGACTGGTTGATTCACAAATATACTGTAAAGACTGATGATCTATCAAGACCATAAACTGAGACCCGTAAAGATATTTTCTCCATGCCTTTAAAGCATAAATGATTGCATACAACTCTCTCTCCTGAACTGGGTACTTAGTCTCTGTGCATCATTGAGTTTCTTACTCTCGAAGACCATAGGCTTTCCATCCTGGAACAAAGCTGTGCCTACCGCAAAATAACTAGCATCAGTCTCAACAATGTAGGGTCTGCTAGGATCTTGCAAGGCTAACACAGTATCTCGAACTTTATTTTTTAAAATCTCGAAAGCCTCCTGTAGCTTATCATTCCACACAATTGGAGAATTGGACTTCTTATTTTTACCTTTAAGAAGATTGGTAAAAGGTACAGTCAACTTCGAATAATCCTTAACAGATTTTCGAAGAAATGCCACAAAACCTAAGAAAGATCTTAACTGCTAGCCATTCCAAAACCTTTTGGATCCGATCCAAATCTATACTCTATAAGCCATTCCGAGAGATCTTATGACCTAAGTATAACAATTCTTTTTTAAAGAAATCACACGTAGATAATTTACAATACAGTTTTTCTTTCCTGAGCCTTCCTAGAATCTCTTTAAGATGGCTTTCATGCTCATCCAAAGTTTTGTTGTATATCAAAATATCATCTAAGAAAACTACCACACATTTTTCTAATAGATCTCAAAATATATCATTCATCATCTGTTGGAAAGTAGCTCGTGCATTAGTGAGACTAAAGGGTAATAATAAAAATTCATAATGGCCATATCTTGTCCTAAAAGCAGTTTTAGGCACATCTTCCTTTGCTATACGGATCTGATGATAGCCGGTTTGCAAATCAAGCTTTGTAAAATACTTAGCTCCATGCAATCTATCAATAAGATCTCTGATCTAGGGAATGGGTATTTATTTTTAATTGTAACCTTGTTAAGACGGTTGTAATCAATACGCATCCTCCATGTACCTTGATCCTTTTTCTTAACCAAGAGAACTGGTGCACCCCAAGGAGACTTACTTGGTATAATTTGACCCATCCTCAAATATTCAGCTAGTTGTTTGGCTCTCCTTAGATTGGCTAAGTCGATACGGAGGAATACTAACAGGTTTCGTCTCTAGTAATAGCTCTATTTTATGGTCCACCTCTCGTTTAGGAGATACTCCATAAGGCAACTCATCAGGAAATACATCTTGAAATTATCTTTTAATGAAACTTAACACTTTCCCAAACATCCAAAGAAACAATGTTTACATCAAAATGAACACATGAAGACACTGGATCCATAGCCAACTAGAAAAGTTCATAGTTAAAAATATCCTCCATCAATTCCAGCTCATTGATAATAGTTTCCTTGGGTACAACAATGTTTCCTTTAAGAGTTACAAGGTTTCCATTGTTTGACCCAATCAATAGAAACATTTTTATTTTTGCTATGAAACCATTTCATTCCCAAAATTATATCTACATGACCCAAGCTTATGACATGGAAATCAAGCCTATCTGAGTACAATTGGATGTCCAACGGTAGTTTTGACACCTTCTTGTCCCAAAATTGGACTTGTTCTCCTCCAGCCATCCTGACCTTGTACATGTGATCATTCTACATGGTTTTGAGCTTCATCCTTTGCACCACAATATTGTCAATAAAATCGTGAATATTATCAGGATCAAACAAAATATGAAACCTGATGTCCTTTCACTAATTCATAAACACAAAATAATTTGTTTGGACTATAAATGTCTTTATTGAAAGTACAATTTGAACATTGGGTTCCTTCAAGATGCGTAATATTAACTTCAAAGAATTTACCTTGAAGTTCTATAATATGTATGGATTTCTTCGGAATGAACTTTTTTGATGTTGCCTTTTGTCCAGGCATCGAAGTTGTTGAAGCTCCATTCAGAGGATAAAATTTATTTGTATGTCCTTTCTCTTCACATTTAAATTATGTGATATTTTTCTCACTATCATAAACTTTGGTTTTTTGCTGGCGTTATCACCATTTTAGGTTTTGGTGTGAAAACCAATTTTCTGCTCCTCTGTCCAATATTTGAATAAGTGAACATGGATTTCTTTTCACTTGATTCAGCTGATTTTGATGAATTGGCACCGATCATTGTCTTGTGAAAAACCTGAGCAGCCTAAATAGCATCCTCAAGTGTTTTAACTTTGCACTTCTTCACCTTGTATTGATAATCACGAGATAAACCATTGATGAAAATACCACATAAGGTATGATCATCAGACTTGGCTTTAGCAGCCAACTGTCTAAACTTTTACACATAGTTATCAAAAGACTGATTAGCCGTGCTATTTTTAACTAGCTTGGCAATAACTTCAAATTTATCCTCAGGTTGGAAAAACTCCTTCTTGAATGCATCTTTGAATCCTTGCCAAGTAGTGGGAATAGAATATTCTTTTAGATCCTTCCACCAAGTCAAAACTTTCCCCTTTTACAATCCCTGTGTCATCTGCAGTTTTTGCGTAATTAGTGAAAGGGTGAAAAGTAAAATGTGTAGTCCACCTATTAAGCAAGGTATCCACACATTCTTGTGTCCTCCTTCTTCTCCCCACCATACACCTTTGGTGCAAAAGAGGGAGCAACTGCTTTGGTAGGAGTAGATGAGGTGGCTAGAAGAGCTTTGTGCAGAGTTAAGATCTGCACCTTAAGTGATTCCATCTCATCATGGCACTTTGCTATTATAGTCTCGAGACGCTGTGTCACCTTTCAAAATTCACTCTTTGTTACCGCCTCCTCTTCTTCTTCATGGAATTTAAGATCTTCCTTTCCAAAATTGGGATGATAACTTATGTCATTGACCGAAAAGTTAATATGAGCCATGGTAGATGAGTTCTCTGTGAATCTGGATTATACTTTTCTTTACCCTTCTCTTGATCCCTTTTGACCAAAAGTTCTAGCAAATTAATTCACTGTAATCAAGTGCACATAAGAAAAATGCTTCAATTAGCATTTGGTGGCTAGATATTGGCAAAAAATCATGAAAACACCATCTAGAATCAATCCAAACGCACAAATTATTAATACAAGGCATGCTCGCATTAATAATATGCGAATAACTCGCATTTATCTAGTGTGAGTACATAAAAACATACTAGAATACCAAATAACTCTCGAAAATAAGAATTTGCGAGAAAAAAGAATTACCATGAATTGTTTCTAATTTTTCAGGGCCTCAAAATACGCTAATTTTGAATTCCACCAAACCTATCTTATGGCATTCCAAACGTGTATTTTTTCAAAAAACATTTAGCAATTAGATTTGCCAAAATAGGATTTCTAAAAATAATTTCTAGAATATTTCTTATTTCTCTTGAGAATCCCATCGTTTACACGAAATTTCCAATTCCACTCAACAATTCTCAAATACAATAAAAATTTATAATTTTAATGGATTTTTTAATTTTATGGATAAAAAATAGATTTTTAAAGAAATTTGAATGGTCACGGGCATCCACCACATGCCAATCACGAATCCCAGATTTTTTACAAATTTAAAATAATCTTTGTCTAAATTTTCACTAATTTTCAAGAATTTTTTAAAATTTTTAATTTACCCCGAACGGTCCAAAAATTTGGATCATTTATACTGGAGTTGTCTATGGTTAACATCATGTTGCTCTTGCTTTAGCTGCATCTTTTGAGGTTGTGTTTGTACTGTACAACTTCACCAAGGTGTTGTCCAAAGCCTTCTTAAGCATTTGTGTATCTATATGCACAATCATAGAGTCTATCACACAGACATACAACCAGTATAACATCTTTCTGGCTCTTTTATTCCATGTTTTATATGCCTGCATTTGTTGTGGGTAGGATTTTCTTTATCAATTTTTGGGTCCTTTTCATCACTTGTGATGAACTTCCATTATCAATTTTTCATAAGAAAATTGGTTATCTTGAATTTCTATGCTTGAAAGTTATTCTTGTCGAGCTTCTCGCTCATAGTTTGGGATAGACTATTAGACATGATTACTTGCAATAACTTACCAAGTAGTGCTTTCAAAAAAACTCATGTACTTTGCAACAAACCTGTAATCTCCAATAGAACGGTTCTATAAACCTGTTATGCTACATCAAGTCTATGCATGCTTATGGTGAAAATGTGTGCAGGATGGTTGGGCACATTGTGAACTTCCACTAAGTGATCAGTATGACACTTAATTTAACAAACCTTGAGTGATGTCCTCAAGGCATTAACCTGGTGGTTTATAGCCTCTAGGTTGAGAACCCACCCATGGAGTACTTTGCATCCATGCGAATTGGCTGTAGTTAGATTTCGGGGTGATTGCCAGCGTGGAGGTTTTTTCTAGCTTATGTGGCAAAAAGTAATGGCCACGCTCGCGTGGCCACGCTGGCAGCTACTAGTAAAAAAATGACGGCCAGCGTTGCTTTGAATTCGTGGGTCCACCCAATCACCCCCAAATCTAACTAGTGGGGACGCCGTTCTTGCACTCGAATCAGAAGCAGAGACGCAGCTTCCGCGAAGCCCAAGCTTTGGCAGAGGTGGTAGAAGCAGGCACTGCTCAAGAGATTGCGCCAGGGTGAGCTGACGCAAATGAGGGTGCAGTGGGCGTCGTGGGGCACGCGGGCGATGCATCGCAGTGCAAGGTCATCGGGCAGGCCATGGATGAGTAATGAAACTAAGTAACAAATTTGAAGGGAGCATAGACAAAGGTGCTGGTGTAACTGTTATAGGTCGTTGTATAAAATAAACATAATTGATAAATTGAATCCATGATATTAGTATTAAGCAATTCTCTTCATCGTTTCCATCTTGCAACAAACTATTCAGTCTCTATATCAAACCATCCATGCCGTCTCTATATCAACACCTGACTAATCATTGATGTCTATAAAAGTTTTATTTCACTACTAGATGATGCAATATTGGTGCAAGTTTGCTTATGCTCCACTATGGTTTCTTATTTATCTTAAACATGGCCATTCTCATTGTCATGTTGAATGGTTGATGATGTGTCATGGTTCACTTCTACGTCCTCCAATGTCTCCTCAACATCTTGACCTTGAAAGACACATTTTGATAGATATACCACCATTTTGATAAAAGAATGACTTATATAAAATACCACAATTTGATAGAGGAGTCACTTGTATAACATACCACCATTTTGATATTCAATGCCTCCACACACCACCTTTGAACCATTTGACATCAAAGGTAAATAAGCTGAATGTTCTAACTCCAACCCCTTTGAACCATTTGACATCAAAGGTAGATTAGCTGAATGTTCTAACTCCAACCCCTAAGACGTTTTTTGAATAGTTTCGTAATAATCAAGTTTGTCGACTACAGTATTGGTATCCCATCTACTAGGTCAATGACTCAGTGCAAAAGGGTCTTTCTTTTCAACCATGCACTTTTTATACTACCACCAAACAAACTTAAAAAACATATGTATATGTTAAGCATATGCCTATAATTACTATAATTAAAGGAGAAATTCAAATTTACTTATATTGAAATTCAAATTTACTTATATTGAAATTCACAACCTCATGTGAATGAAGGCTTGGATTTGAACGACGACGCTTTTGTGGAGACTATTCTAGGGAAGAACACATGAGCTTAAGGGCTGCCTATCTCTATTTATGGCATTTTGACATTATGATGACATTATGTACTTTTTGCCATGGGGTTTACGTTTTGGATGACATTTTGAAGACCCTACTTTTTTGATGACATTTTGACATTTTCAGTTTTTAGTTTTATGGTTCAGATCAGTTTTCAATTTTCAGAATGTAGACAAGGGAGATAGAGAGAGCCTACATTGTACATTACCAAACCTTAGAACAACAATTTGTAAATCACAATAGAGAGCCTATATAGATTTGAAAATCCACCTTCATGTAATATGGGCTTGATGATACAATGGTTATACATTCATACATATAGATGCCATCATGTAATCTGGGCATCATTGCCATCTAGCTCGATTGTTGCTTGCATCGACTCTTTAACTGCACGTGCATCCAATTTGGCTTGCATGGAGGGGCGTCTACCCTTAACTGTAGCAATGAAGGAGGTGCCAACTTGATTGTCATCCATTGTTTTGCGCTTCTTCCTGTTGATCCCTTTCTCAATGAAAGACTTTGCTCTCTTCAAGCTATTCCCAAAGCCATCTCTAGTTCGTACAAAAGACTTTGCAAGCTCAATGCCCTCCTCTCTTTGTGCTTTCAATGTATGTAGTTGCCCAAGTGTCTTCTTCATGCTAGTGGTAGCCCTCCTCTCTTTGTGCTTTCAATGTATGTGCTTTCAATGTATGTAGTTGCCCAAGTGTCTTCTTCATGCTAGTGGTAGCCTCATGAATAAGCTCGGCATCATCCTGCACAAAATCCACAAGTTGTTGGAAAGTGTCATGTAAATGATTCAAGCTTGACCTCTGTGTAGACTTTGAAGATGCATCCTCACAATTGTGCCCTTCCTCCAAGCTCGCATCATCCTCAAAAGTGGCACTCCGATGTTGAGGTCATCAGGCTTAATCTCAAGTAGTCTCCTTGGGACCATCTCCAAGGCACTATCTTCATACATGCTCACACAATGTGACACCATACCTTGCTCCTGAACACCGGCCATGAGCATCACCTTGATTTGATGCTTGCATATGTTGCCAAGCTCGGACCAATGGCATGTACAACATGCCCATTGACAATCTGAGTTGTAGACAGTGTACACTTGGTTTGGATTGGAGAGGCTTCGAACATAAGCATCTGCCTTCATGTTGCTACCAATGAATGACACATAATCATCTGGAATTTTGAGAGCTCGTTCACGCGAGCTCTCCACTACCTTCTCAATGGCATTGTTTCTCTTAAACCCCCCTTCCTTCACAACTTGTATGTACCAATAATGAGGTACACAAACTGTGGTTAGCTTGTAAAGAAGCCAATCCACTCGACGCCCCACCATTTTCTTAGAAGATCCTAGAAATCTGTACTTCAAAACTCCATGGTACGCCTCGATTGCACCATTCGTGTCTTGATTGGAATGTGGCAATGTCCTTGTCACACACACCCACATGTCTAACATGATGAAGACTTGTAAGCATATATGACCATAAGAGAACATAACACATTGGGAACACATTGAAGCAAGAAAAATAGCTCATAGTCACCTATTTTAGGCTGCCACTGCATTTCAAAGTAGTGGAGGAACTCCTTCTCACTTTGAAAATCTTCCTTGAACTTGCATATCATTTCCCTAGCTTCATCCTTGGTGAGCTCATATGAAGACGAGGACCCTCCCCGCATATTCATGATGTTACCAAGCATCCGAAACATGGCCGCACGTGTTGGCCAATCTTTCACCTTTCGAATGAGGTGTTTTAGCCAACACCTACGTACATGCCATAAGCACAAGTACACCGGCAAATTGAAAACGACCCTGAGAGTACAAATCCAAGTATTGAGGGTACAAATCCAAGCAATGGTCATAAAGCATTGTCCAAGCACCATGCATTATGTTAGGAAAATTACCTCAGTGCATCAATTTCCCTCTCCGCATCATCCACCATGAAAGCATTTGGCTGCCACGATTCATTAGGAACTCAATGGAGTCTTCTTGGGCCCTTTTATTTGGCAGTTTAAGGAAGTCAAACCTTTTCTCTTAAGAAGAAACGTTTTCTAATTTGAAGCTTCAAAACGGCTACTTTATTCGAATTTGAATTTGGGGGGGAAAATGGAATTTACAATCTAGCGGATAAAACCATATCATGTAACATATCTATGGAAAGCTCTTGATGCGTAGATCACGGATCTGTAATCTCCGCTCAGATCGGAGCTTGTATGTAGAAGTTATGGAGGTCCGAAAATTGTAAAATTGCCCCCCCCCCCCCCCCCCCCCCTTTTTGGGGGAAAAAGTGCACCCTTTGACCACTCTTACACCTCTCTTACAAACCAATGGTTTTTGCTTACATGGCGGGCTTCTATTTGTCAAAAAGTTAAACGTTTCCATAACCTCATGGCAAATTAAAGGGCCCAAGAAGACTCCATTGAGTTCCTAATGTATGGTGATCAAGCATGCGATCTCGAAACTTTGTCAACCAATATCGCACAGCCTCAAAGGTGGCACTTGAGGCAAGAACCCATGCAATTGGGATGCCATTGCGATGTGTGTCAAATACGAGAATTGTATACAAATGGAACTACATCATTTTAGGTATAGTAAGTACAAGTACCTTGACTTGAACATGGCAGAAAACAGACAAGAATTGAAGCATACCTTGTACTTGTTCGTTCCAAATGTGGAGTCCATAGCCAACAAATTTCCATTTCCGAACTTGTCACAAATCTCTCTTTGCCATGGGGTTTGGATCCCTAAAAAGAATTCCTTCTGTACTTGAAGATTTTGCTCCTGGTAAACAAATATCATATCCGCATTTTGTGTACACCATCGCCTTGTAGTCTCTGCATCATCATCATGTAGTTGATATGTCTCCATAGCATGTTTCCTTTCAATATTGAGTATATCTTGAGCAATAAGTAGTCATCCCTTACCATTGGACATTTGGGCTCTTTGCTTTGTCGTATATGCAAACTTTGAATGTGTGCATCGAAAACTTGTTGTGGAGTAAAGCCCTTGAACAACAAGTTAGAAACCCAAACTTTTTTTTCCAATGAAATCCATGGAGAGAGGAGAAGAAGGGTGTTTCCCTCATTCTTACAAGGCTCCCCATGGCAAATGATATCTTCTTTATTTGTGTGAAAGGGATTAATATAAGATATAACTGCGATGCTAGGATCCAAGTATAGACGATTCACCATGAAATGGCATTGACACCCTCGAATGCGCTCTCCTGCTGCCTTGGGTGGCCGCCTTGGCTTAGTCTCTTTCTTGATCAAATTGGCATTTAATTTGGTAGAGGCTTTTACGCTGTCTTCATTGATGGTAGGACAACCACTCCCCATCGTCAAGCTCATTTTCATGCACATTACTCTTGCACTCTACATCTTTTCCACCCAATTGTTCATGCACATGGCATACACGTTTGGAAGCACAACGTGTCCCAAAAGCACACCAATATCTATTGGCAATGATAATTGGGTATAAGTCTAAAGCCTTGCATGCTAATCATTTAAATAAGGTAATGGAAAATAAACACTTACATGGTGCTCTCAAGCCATGAATCCTTGAATGGCCGTATTAGCGAGCCTGGTGTGCGATGATGGTGGGAGTACCTCGTAAACGTTGTAGGGAAGTCAGGATTTTGTGCTTCTATGTTCACAAACTCGCCAACATGAGCCCATAGAATACGAGCTTCCCTTTGCACTTTGTACTTCGACCTTTCATTGTGTACCAGTCTCCATTGTATTCCGGAAACATCAAAAAGACCATGCGTGGGAACAAGGGTGCCCATCGATTGTTGCTAAATGAGCTAAAATAAACCTGCACACGAGCCAAATCGGCTGTAGCGAGTTTGCCAGCTCAACAGAGGAGCTGGCACGCTGTAGCGAGAACTCCCAACAGAAGCCAACAAGGCGTACTATGTTTTGATGGCTGGTGCGACCTATGGTGGTCACTTCAGCCAGGAACTGCTTCTTTCAACAGGAAGCATGCCGCCATATACAGAGCCACATCCACCAGTGCCCAATGCCGTGAGAAAATCAGGGAATGCCGACGCCCTTCCCCACGTGTGCACGGAGGTCTCAATGCTGGAGAACCTGCTGGGTAGGAGAGGAAGAATGTCTCCAAGTTCCTGCTCTTCTTTAGCTTGGCTGTTTTCTTTTCGGGGCTTTCTGTTTCGTTTACAGGGAATAAGTGCGAGGTTAGTGGCAGCAGGCAACGACATGCGACGGTGGACCCACGCATTCAAAGCAATGCTGGCCGTCATTTTCCCGTCATTTTCTTTACTGGTAGCTGCCAGCGTGGCCACGCGAGCGTGGCTGGAAAAAACCTCCACGCTGGCAATCACCCCGAAATCTAACTACGGCCATGCGAATCCCCGTGTAGAAGGGGGTTCGCATGTCAATGCTTGTATCATGCCAGTGGACATGATGGTTTTCGCCAAAAGTACAAAGGTTTTGCTTTGAGCTATGATTCATTAAATAGCACCCATGAGTATGTACCTACATCCATAGTATTCATGTGACAATAATAGCATGCAATCATGCTTCAATGCATGGTCCAGCTCTCACGATGATTGTGCTGGGTGTTCCCTCCAACCAGCAAATAGTCTGAATAGCTCACTTGCAGAGAGTCACTATTTTGCGAATCATTTTTACCCAACATTACGTCATCTTTTTTTTTTTATAAACACCATGGATTAAAAATTTCAAACAAGAATTTTCTTCACGCTTTAATCTAATTATGACTAAATCTTGGAGAAATTTGCCCTTCTGCCATCAAATTTAGAAGTCTTTCTTTTTTTTTACAAATATGGAACAAGTGCTGGGCTAAGCTGAATGTGAGTGATTAGAGATGAGTGAGGGATTTTTGGATATGTCAGAGGCAAGCAGCTTTTCTAATGTTTAATGATTAATTCTAATCTCTGATCTCTGATTATTTCTCACTGCAGTATTGGAGGTATGAGGTCGCTCAAATAAGGGAGCACCTTGCTTTCATGGAGGAAAAGCATAGGTGGTGCCCTTATTTCTGAACTAGATCTGCTCTGGTTTTGTATAATTACCGTTCACCTTTGCTGAATTGGATTTTTAACTTTAGAAACATGCTAGGGGAAAACCTAGAAAGCTTTCGCATGAAGGATTTACAAGAGCTGGAAAGCCAGCTTGAAGCTGGTTTAAAGAGAGTAAGGGCGAGAAAGGTAAGCTAATCAAAGCTTAAATTAAATACTTGTTTATGTTCAGTGATCTGAGAAAGGTAATCTAATCAAGCCTAATGAGATACTTGTTTAAGTTCACTGAAATGAGAAAGGTAATCTAATCAAGCTTAGTTAGATACTTGTTTATATTCACGATCTAATCACCGCTTGTGGCTTTTTGACCAGACGCAGTTGATGATTACAGAAGTTGAAGAGCTACGTGACAAGGTGCAATTTTGAGGAGTTCATTGACGTTAATGGAAGATATGTTGATGTGTTTCTTGCTTTCTTACTGGCGACTTTCTGCTTTTTTTCCCAGGAGGGGCTTCTTTTACGCGAAAATGAGATGTTAAGATCGAAGGTGATGCCAATGCCCATACGCGGTAAGGTTGATAAATTTCTTGCGTTCGATTGAAGCTTAATAATATGCCGAGGTGAAGTCGGGAATGCAAGAAGCTGGTGTGATTACCTGCTGGACAATATGGAAAAACAGTTGTAACCTAAAAAAATCATGCTCTTTTTTTTTTGTGAATTAAAATAAACCTCGGTAAAAAGAGAAAAAAAGCATGCTTGATTATTTCAATGTCAAATAGATCAAGACCTTTTCTCAATGTTGTATAAGCATGGGCTTAATTAAACCTGATTATGAGTTTTCATTGAGTAGTGTGCCATTGTCATTAATTATCATTTCTTAGCTAGAGTTTAATACTTTTCTAATTTTCAATTATGGATTTATATGTTACCTTCAAGCCTCCTTAGGTCCATTCTCTTATTTTGTGTTAGAGCTAGTGATTGAGCATGTGATCAGAGCTAGTGATTGAGCATGTGATCAGTCTTCTCTTTATGTGTTTGTTAACCATGCCATAGTTGACCTATATTAAGGTGCTTTGTCATCTTACCAGCGCTTATCTTTTGTAAAATGGCATTGGAACATATAAAGTGGCCTTATCTTGTGCTGCTAAATGTCAAATAAGGAAAGTCTAAGGACTTTGTATACATACTTGCTTTAAGATTAGAATAGAGGTTGGACCTCTTTTGAGTCTAGTAGGCCTAGTGTGAAAACTAGTCACTTATATATAAGGTATATCTTTGATGATAAGCAATCGACAAGAATTTTCTCAAAGTAGAATACTTGTGAGCTCTCCTCTTTCCTTTTCTTGCTTGTATGTATGATATTAAATCTTGCATGTTTGATGGATGCTTGCTAAATAGGATTTGGTGTAGGTTTTGTAGTTGCAATAGCTTTTTCTTCACAACTCGCCTTTTATGAGAGAGAACCATTGTGAAGGGCCATCTCTTTTTGCCTCCATCTAGGCATAGAGAGCCCTATCTTTATCCCATTGGCAAGGATTATTTTGGTGTTGCAACAAATTGAGAATGTCAATGGATGAAGTAGCACACCTTGTAAGAAAGTTGCATCTGCAGCTCTAAGGCAAGATCCAATGACAAACGTTTTGGCAAGGCTAAGGTAATCTCTTGACTTGAATATATTTGGTGTTAATGTTGGGGACTAGTCTAGGGATTAGCTTTGTTATCCATCTATTCCAAGCTATTGGGATCACCCAATATTGTCTGTTGTTGATCCAAAAACATAAAGGTTTGGAACCTTGAATGTGTTAGTTTTGTTGTTTTTAGTTTTGATTTGAAGTGTATATGTATAGGGCATTCTATTTTCATATAGATCTTAGAAGTGAAAAACCATAGCTTTTTGGTGATTTTTATGATTTTGGAGCTCAAAGGGCTTAGATTTCATTAAATTAAGCCAAGGAATAGTCTAGCAATTATGATTTAGAGTGGTAGACTAATTGATGCATAGTCATTGCATATGATCATCTTTGAACAATGATTAGCTCCCATTGTATGTGAATGGCATGAGGAATTGATAAATTAGATGAGATTAGGGTTTTTGTTATGAAATCCTAAATGCAACACTTGAGAAATGGATAATTGAGGAATTAGCTAATGTAATGACTTGATTAGGAGCTGAATAAGCACTAATTAGCCTCCCTTATGAGTTCTCATATCCATGAAAAGGTTGATATCAGCCAACCTTAATTTTCCAAGAATCTAAAAAATTCAAGAAAATCAAAATGTCCCATGAAATCTCTACATGAAAAAATTGATCACAAATTTGGATGTAGCCAAGCATGATAAAGAGATTAATGAAGGAATTTCTCAAACATTTGGTGAAGAACCCCTAATTTTTATGGAATCCCTAATATGCAAGAGAGGGAAAAATCGAAGCATTGATGAAATCAAGGATTAGCTTACACATTATCCTTGCATCTTTGAAGCTTGGTAGCCATCCAATGTGAATGTTGATCTTCCCTTATTCACGAACAACACACATCACGAATTAGTCCTCAACGGCCAAAAATCGTTATATATCAACCTATGTGAATCTCATAATGGGCTAAAAGAAAGCTTAGGCTTTACCTAAGCTTAACTTAGCTTGCCTATTAGCCATGCTACCCCAAAAATGACAATAGGAAACGCAGGAAAATGGTAGTCCAGCGGGCGACGACGACTGGTTGTCTTCATAAGCTCCATGTCGTGGCTAAACATAAGCCATGAACTTCTCTAATGCAACCCTAGGCTTATGGAAGCCCAAAGTAACCACAGAAAACATGTAATGGAAGCAAAAATCTGCGTACCAGGCATCAACCTTCACGACCATGATCCTTCATGAAATTAGTCTATGTGAAGCCTATGTCATGGCTAATCAAAAACCTAATCTCTTGCTATAGCTTAAGACTGCAAATTAAAGCTCCCAAAGCTCTGAAGATCAAGCAAGAAAGAAGAATAAAGTAGAAAATGTTATAATTAACATCACTAATAAGGATTAGTGAAATTTTTCCAATTTTGGTCCAAACTTATCCAAAATTTTGGTCCCGGTCCCAAATTCGGATCAAAACTCACACAAAACCCTTAGACATTGGCCAAATGAGCTTAAATTTTTCATGTCCACCCTCCTCCCCATTAACATCAAGAAAATCCAAGAAAGTATACATAAATATCATGCAAAAAATAAGAAAATTACCAAAAACACATGTGCTATTTTCTTGCAATATCTTGCCTAAAATGCATTAGAAGCTCCCAAAATCAAGATCCAAGCTCCAAAAGGTTAGAAAAAACAAATATTAAGAGAGATTGAATAGTCCAATTGTCAAATTTCTCCATCTTCTTGATCAAGAAAATCAAGAAATGCAAAAGATTAAAAATAAATAAATCAAGAAAGTGGATCAAAATCAAAGCTCTGATACCAATTGAAATGGATCTAGACCAAATATCAAAGAAATTAACACATAAAGTCCAAATCTAACATCCATTTGATGAGCATCAAAAACATATGAGAAATCCATGTGATTATGATGAAAAGAGAAGAAATGCACATGCACATGTAGCAAAGAAGGTATGTGCAGAAGGCCTAAGTGATTTAATAACCTCTCACCATGAGGATGGCTATCAAGCTTGCCCCATGAGCCCTAGACCATGAAAGGCCATCTCCACCATGAAAGAAGCCAAGAGTACATGTAAGTGTCCAAGATATGAATGACTAAAAAGATTCTTACAATGAACTCAAGGCCCTATTTATAATAGTCTTGCCCATGGCCCATTATTTATATATTTTGGATCTTAGTTCTGCTTCATTACAATATCAAAGTATAATTATTACATACAATTATTGGTAATGCACACCAACTTTCCCATATGTCCCAAGTAGGTCTATTTTATAAAATCTAAGTATGTGAGTCTAGTTCATACAAAAAACGTGTGAGCCTACAAATGTGACTCAAAACATGTGAGCCACAACAAGCGCTTGGTGCTTTACTAATGGTTTTTTTCAGGAAAGATATATATATTTTTTCTCCTAGCCCCTATTCGTTGGTATTGCATCGCTATCAGAATAATTATCGGTAAGAATGTCGATATATGAGTTGGTACACGTCGTTAAAAATACCGATGTATATACTATCAAAAATACCGATGCTTATTTCGATATATATTGACGGAAAAAAAAAAGCCTAAGATCGTCACTTTTCTCTTTACTTTTGGTTTTAAACAAAAAGACTCTCTCCTGCCTTACTAGTTCCCTAGTACTCCCAAGAAAGCACCACAGTATTGTCCATACAATGTTGGGGTTTATGATTAGAGAACAAAGAACGTGCATAGAGCATACTCTATGCATGCATAAAGAGCTACGCATACTCTATGCATGCATAGAGCTTGCATACTTTATGCATGTATAGAGCATGCATAAAGAGTTTTCATGCTTGCTCTATGGATGCATAAAAAGTTTGCATGCTTGCTCTATGTATGCATGCTTTCTCTAGGGCTACATAGACATTATGCATGGTCTATGGATGCATACATAGAGTATGCATAAAGAGCTATGCACATAGAGTATGTAAGCTCTATGCAACCTTAGAGCTTGCATACTCTTTATGCTCTATGCTCTATGCTCTATGCTCTATGCTCTATGCTCTCTGCCCTATGTTTTTGCTTTTTATGCCTTTTTTTTCACCCTTGGATGTTGGGATTTAGGTTAGATAATAGAGACCATGATCTATGCATACTCGATGCATGCATACAGAATAGAGAGCATGCATACTCTTTATGCATGCTTGCTGTATGGTTGCATCATAAAGAGGATGCATGTCTGATCTATGGCTAGAGAAAGTATATATATGGTGTATGGATGCATACATAGAGTATGCATAAAAGAGGTATACATGCATAGAGTCTGGGGGGGTACACTACTACCTCTTTATGTATACATAGAGTATGCATAAAGAGGTATACATGCATAGAGTCTCGG
The DNA here is from genome assembly GCF_041138505.1 of Cibotium barometz. Classification (NCBI taxonomy): domain Eukaryota; kingdom Viridiplantae; phylum Streptophyta; class Polypodiopsida; order Cyatheales; family Cibotiaceae; genus Cibotium; species Cibotium barometz. Next base: position 17,258,906 of record NC_141057.1, on the reverse strand, counting down.
GGGTGTACTACTAAGAAACCCTATGTATCATGTGTGTATTTAAAGAACTCCTTACATGTAAATTTTTCATGAATAAAATGATCCCTTTTTCTTTATGGAATTATGGGTTTTTTTCAAAATCGATTAAAAAAACCCCTTGTGTAGATGTATTTCTATAAATTTAATTTAAAATTTTGAATTAAAAAACCCTTTCATTTGAACTCACGTGGTATACTTATATATTTGTAGGTGAACCCCGTGAACATAGAGTATGCATGCTCTATGCAGCCTTAGATCAGCCTTAGATCTGGCATACTCTTTATGCTCTATGCTCTATGTTTTTATGCACACTCTATGTTTTATGCTTTTCTTATTGATACCCTTGGGTGCTAGGGTTTAGGATTAGAAAATAGAGAGCATGCATGCATACTCTTTATGCATGCTTTCATAATGACTACATTAAGAATATGAATTATCGCTTTATGGTTGCATTAAGAGTATGCATGCTTGCTCTATAGCTACATAGAGAGTATGCATGGTCTATGCATGCATACATAGAGTATGTATAGAGAATACTCTTTATGCTCTATGCATGCATACTCTATGTATATACATAAACACTACAAGGGATCGGGCTCATACCCGCGCTCCTAGCCGCTAAAAATGACTTGTGGAAAAAAAGTAACGGGCTCGGTATCATCGCGGCCAGAGACATGCGTGTAAAAGCGCGTGTATAGGAATAGTCAAACGCGCTGGTACACAGGCGTATACACACGTTCTGTCAGTTTAGCTGCACTTAGACGCGCTGATAGGAGGGTGTATACACGCGTTTTGTCAGTTTAGCTATGCTTATACACGCGTATTTCACAGATTATCCACGTGTATACACACGACTTTTAAAGATTTGACGCGCCTATATACGCGTATTTCACAGATTATCCGCGTATATACACGCGGCTTTTAAAGATTTGACGCGCCTATACACGCGTATTTCACAGATTATCCGCGTCTATACACGCAAACAGAGAGCAAAATAAAAAATCCAGAGAGTGCTATTTGGTACCTGAATGCTGTTCCAGCATTCCAGCACCCAATAACACTCTCTGGATTTTTTTTTTTGGTGCATTGGACCATCCACGAGGAAGATTTAAGACAAGAACGACATGAATGAATACATTGTCAATACACGATTCAAGACAGACATGAATGCAATACTATCGATCCACAAGGAAGATTTAAGACAAGAACGACATGAATGCATACATTGTCAATACACGATTCAAGATAGACATGAATGCAATACTATCGATTCACGATTCAATATTACTATCAAAATTTTATGTGTACACATATACACAAGGGAGTCCATATGTCGAAGTAGCCCATGGCTTCAGTTACAAAAATATATATACGACCACATCCTCAATATGGAATGTGATACTATAAGTCTGAGTACTACTCAGACCCAGATGATGACTCGGTGCTCCCTCCATGATCAGATGAGCTCACATCGGTCGGAATGTCCGATGAGTAGTGCTCACGTCCACCCTCTGCAGTGGCGGCGGATGGATCATCAGCAGCTTGTGCCTGTTCAAGTAATATATAGTATATAAGTATATATATATGTAATTAAATAAACCAAAATCATTCGTTTAAAGTTTTCAAGTACTTGTCGACCGTATGGTCTCATGGCCATCTCAAACTGCGCGTCCGTAATACGTCCCTCGGCTCTGAAGATGGCCCACGTGTCACGTCTGCTATGCCGGCGAGCATACCCAGTATCATGGGCTGTGGGCTTCCTCCCCGTGACCCGTCGTTGTATCATAATCAACACAATTTGTAAGATTAAAATAATCATAAAATCAATGAATTAAGTAAATAATCAAAGAAAGTGGCAAGATACTTACGAACTCTGCCTCCCATGACTCGACGCCGCCAGATCCGAAATGCGAAGATCCAATGGTCTCCATCTGGATCCGTCGTGCCTCCACATGCTGCCTGCTCTTCACGCCAGCCTCTGCTCATTTCTTTGCCTCCTTCCACTCGCGTTTGTGCGCAGGGCATGTTTCTCGGCAGGATAGCCACCCGCAGCTACATTTAGCCCATCATCGTACGCGAGTTTCTTAAGGTGAGATCTTTTATTACTTCTCCCTTATTCGCGTCCTTCCCCATACATCCGAGAATGTCGCATGTGGGGGATTGGGGTACCGACTATGTACAGCATCTATCACGTCCCAAACTAATCGGCTATTTTGATCTTTAAATCTAATAAAACAATTTCTATACAAGTTTGATACTACCCCACGCATGTACTCCATTACCTCTTTCCCCCTCGCATCCATCACTATCCCGCCCCTATCCGTCACATTATAGCAGATCACTCTCTCCACCTCTCTCATCTCCTCCTCATCCTCACTGTCTCCTCTAACTCTTCTCCCTCTATCTCCTCTCTCACTATGTGCCCTACTACCTCCCCCACCAAAGCACCCGCCGCATCCTCCACTCTCACTCTTCCTACTGCTGCGGGTGGAGTCACGACTGGGGGATTGTCTACGTGACAGTGGCTGTGAGTCCTGACGTGACGGTGGCTCTGAGGGAGTACGTGATGGTGGCTGTGGGCCTTGACGTGACGGTGCCTGGGAGGGTGTGCGTGAGTGTGTCTGGGAGGACGGGGTATATCTCCTCGGTGGGCGTGGAAGAGGAGAAACTGCATGCCATCTCGTGACAAAAGCAATGGCCCTCCAATGCATCTGGGTGATAAAACAATCATCCTGCACAATAGGCCACACTGTCACGCCAAAGTGACAAACACCTCTTGCTTGTTCCTTCAAAACCTACAACAAAAGTCTAAAATCAAATGGAAACACGTTAACTGTGTTAGCCAAAAACAAAACCATGCATCATTCTACATATGACAAACATATGCATGACACATATATGCATTCGCAAACAATATGCTCCTCAAGATGCTCTACTAATCTAAAGTAACAATCTAAGGGCTGCTCACAAGCCTTACGCCCATGGACATTCCGCAGGACCCACGACTGAAGGTAAAACATGAGCATATGAAAGCACTCAATGCATCCAAACACTACATCCACTAAGTACTGTCCCACATATGTCTCATGGCCATCCCGCAAGAGTCACACCCAGTGGTGCATCCATGAACATAATAAAGCACTTGATGTATCATACCAACATACATGCATCACACCACACAGTCCAGAGTATTTCCTAATGTATTATCAATGGTACCAGGATCCAATGGCACCAGAATACAAAAATACCTCTACCTCAAAAAGTGTATGCATACATGCACAAATAGAGTTTCATCCATATAGCCATGAACCAAACCAACTCTAGGACTGCTCACAAGACTTATGCCCTCCATAGAGTTATCCATAGTTGTAGTTATAGTTCAAGGTGCGGCCGACTATGAACCATACCCAACTTTACCATCTCATGTGACTAGTACACAATATCATAGAGGTCCCATAAGCAGATGTACTGTCAGCTGCCTTAGTACCTTCGGTTGAATACAAAGATGTCACCAAGCGACTCCCTAGATGACAACTGAGCCTGTCTGTAATAAGGGAGCGGAGGTGCTACCCCCCTCTTGAGCATCAGGCAATGCTCCAGACCTATGCTCTGCTAAACCTGAATGAGCCGTAACAAGAGTCGACTCCAACTCAAAGGCATCAAGATAAAGCTGCAAATCCTGAGGTGAATCTGCTAAGTCACCCTCCTCCATCCACTTCGCATCCATCAGTGAACCTCCTCCATCCACTTCGCATCCATCAGTGAACAGCTCTTGAACTTCACAAGACATTCATACATCTACATCTAGATGCATACATCCACATCTCCATGTATACATCCACATCCACATTCACATTCACATCCATACATCTACATCTACATGCATACATCCACCTCCACATTCACATCCACATCTATACATCTACATCTACATCTACATGCATACATCCACCTCCACATTCACATCCACATCTATACATCTACATCTACATGCATACATCCACATCTCCATGCATACATCCACATCCACATTCACATTCACATTCATACATCTACATCTACATGCATACATCCACATCTACATCCATGCATCTACATCCACATCCTCATTCACATCCATACATCCACATTCACATTCACATCTACATGCATACATCCACCTCCACATTCACATCCATAATCTCACCCTATCACAACCCATATACATCTTATCCCATCACATACATTTCTTACCTCATCCCATACACATCCTATCACTTCTTAACTCATCTTATCACATCCTAACGCATCTCATATGCATCTTATCACATCTTCTCACTTCCCATATCTTTTATGCATACCTCTATGCATGAAATTCAATTATGCTAAAAGTAACACTTATAATAAAATATTCATCTCTTATGCAAACCTCTATGCATGAAATTCAAATATGCTAAAAGTAACTCTTTTATAATAAAATATTCATCTCTTATGCATACCTCTATGCATGAAATTCAATTATGATAAAAGTAACTCTTTTATAATAAAATATTCATCTTTTATGCATACCTCTATGCATGAAATTCAAATATGCTAAAAGTAACTCTTTTATAATAAAATATTCATCTCTTATGCATACCTCTATGCATGAAATTCAAATATGCTAAAAGTAACTCTTTTATAATAAAATATTCATCTCTTATGCATACCTCTATGCATGAAATTCAATTATGATAAAAGTCACACTTTTATAATAAAATAATCATCTTTTATGCATACCTCTATGCATGAAATTCAAATATGATAAAAGTAACACTTTTATAATAAAATAATCATCTTTTATGCATACCTCTATGCATGAATTTCAAATATGATAAAAGTAACACTTTTATATTAAAATAATCATCTTTTATGCATACCTCTATGCATGAAATCTAATTATGATAAAAGTAACACTTTTATGTTAAAATAATAATCTTTTATGCATACCTCTATGCATGAAAATCAATTATGCATAATATAAAAATCAATTTCTCTAGGCTTACAATGAATATCTTTCAATTAATCTAGGATGATAATTCCTAGAATATGGTAGGAAGTCCTCTTTTCATGATTTGAATGAAATTATTTTATGCGTAATTTTTATAAAAATTTTGCCATAGCTCCGCTGCTATGACTGATAAATCTCGATTTTTCTAAGGGATAAAGCTTATCATTAAGAAAATAATTAGAATGATCCCTAATTGGATCATTAATCCATAATGGATTGAATCATCAATATTCATGAAATACATAAACTAAAAGTATAGAAAAAAGCCATTAATTTGACCTCAAGTATAGATTAATCTTGGATTAAGAAAAAACTTTATGAAAAGCTTCATTTGGATTGAGAATGGGTCATGAGTATGACCATTTCTTGAGTGAGAGAGAGAAATTACATAAAAACCATTTGAATTAAACATAAATGGAAATTTATGTAACTCTTAACTATCATTAATCAATTAACTTCAATAGCATTCATCAAATTATGTAACTCTTCACTACCATTCATCAGTTAACTTCAATAGCATTTAAAAACCATTCCAATTAAGCTTCTCAAGCTTGAGAGGGGTTGAGAAGAGAGAAATATTGAGAAATTATAGAAAAGATCAAAATTCACCACTTACCTTACAAATTGCTTGATTCTTTGTTCATGGTAGAGGCCCCCAACCAATCAATTGGTTTAGTATGTTGAAGGAGCCACCAATGGAGATTGAAGAAAGAGGGAAGCTCCAATTTCTTACAAATTGGAGAGAATTTTAGAGAATAGTAAATATTAGCATTATTTCAGCATAGTTCTAGAATAGTAAAATTATCCTCTTTCTTTTCAAAGGATTCATGTTCTATTTATAGGAGAGGGAGGCTCTAACCAAAGCTAATTGATTTCTAGAATTTTCCAATTTCAGTTTGGTTGAATTTGGACTAGATTTGGACCTAGTTTGGTTCCTTTTTTATTCGGTTTGGTTCCCTTTTGATTTGGTTTGGTTCAAGAGAGAGGAGAGATAAAAATATCACATTATTTTTTAGTTTAAAACTCATTCAAGTATGTGAAATATGCACCTCCTTTAATGGACTCCCCTTCCTTACATATGTGTCAAAATGGAATGATTATACCCAAAATATCTCATATTTTTAATATTGCTCATAGTTTTTTACTAATAAACCTTGTACATTTTCAACTCTTCATCGTATGTGAGCATTTACTCATTTTTGGATACTCAATTTATCTCATTTTTTTGATATTACTCATAGTTTTTTACTAATAAACCTTGTACATATTCAACTCTTCATCTTATGTGAGCATTTACTCATTTTTGGATACTCAATTTATCTCATTTTTTTGATATTACTCATAGTTTTTTACTAATAGACCTTGTACATATTCAACTCTTCATCTTATTTGAGCATTTACTCATTTTTGGGTATCTTCTTTTACAAATAGGATTTATCTTCTCCCTACACATGGATTGATGCTATTGGCCCATAGGAACCTTAATTGGACCATAATCCAAAAATTTCTGAAAATCTAGACCCTTAGACTAAGGTCCTTCATATCCATTTTTTCAATTAATTCTAATTGCACATTGGAAAGTTCTTTTTGAATTTCTGTTTCAGGGGAACTTATTTTAATAAGATGAGTTATTTTTCTATCCAAAAATATTCATAATCTGAATATTCTCTCTCTAGAATATTTTCTCTCTCTATGCCAAAACAGGCAGAGACAAGATCTCTTATATTTCAGAAAAGGGAATTGATTACAGGGGAATATGCTGGACATTTTGAGAGGCTGGGGAGGAATCTTACACCACCCAAGGTTTTAAAACCTTTATAACTTTAATTTTTGCCCACCAAAGGTTATAAAACCTTTTTAAATTAAAGTCTCTTTGCCTCCTTCACACTTGGGGTTGTCCACACATGGGCTTCCTTTTTAACTCCAATCTGATGCCATTCACACTGTCCACCATGTCCCCGTGCACACCTGCATACTGTCCAAAGAAAAACACAGGGTCGTGACACACAACACAACTAAGCTTGGGTGCCATCAAGTTTGGCGTTCTAGAATGTTGCATTGGATCGTCTCAAACAATGGCATGATTAACGTAGAGGACAAGCACAATCAACAAGAACATTGGAATACTTGTGTATGTTTCATTTTTGGTGAGTATGGGGATTTCATGGAATTTAAACTACACCCATGTAATGGTTACTAACGTGGGAGCATCAAATTGATCAAAGCAGTCAGTCGTTTTACCCATGGACGATACCAGCTCATGTAAACCCAATAGAAAACCCAACACAGAGAGATACAAGTCAGGTCGCATGCGGAATCATGCAGTCAAAAACAAGCTCACTGGAGGCTATGGAATGCACAGGAAAATACAGGCTATGGCTGATTGCCTGGATCAATACATACATACACCGGCAAGCCACAACGGCATACTATCAGCCCCCACTTAACATTGAATATTACAAATGGGGAGCCACCTGCATGGGATATCCAACAAGCAACCACACACAAGATATATAGGAGACATAAGCCCGGAGGACATGCTTACATATGTCACACAATTGTATGTACATAAAGATGCCAAAGGAATGCCAGACATGTGCAATAACACTCGGATAGGAGAATATTTAGATTTCAAGACGGTTACAAAAGGCATAAAAAAATTCGCCAACCGGTAAAGCACCCGACACGCTCCATTTTAATTACGAGATGCTTAAATGGACAGGTAACCGGACACGGCAATGGATATGTGGGCTTCTTAATAAAGCCATCACACAAGGGCTGCCCATAAATTGGCAAAAAAATTGGATCAAAGCACTATTCAAGAAAGGAGATGCAAATCAGCCCACTAACTATCGCACTATCATGGTGAGTCTTGTATGTCAAAACTCTTGGGGAGCATTCTGGAACAAACCATAAGCTCATGGGCAGATATATATATAGAGAGAGAGAGAGGGAGGGAGGGAGATAGAGAGAGAGAGAGAGACGAACGCTCTCTCTCTCTCTCTCTCTCTCTCTCTCTCTCTCTCTCTCTCTCTCTCCTTCTCTTCGCTGCTGCTCCTGGTTCCGCTCCACTTTCCCACCCGCCCCTGGTTAGGCCCCCAAGGCAGAAACATAACTCTCCCTCTCTCTCTCTCTTTTTCCCGTTGCCCATCTCTCCTGCTACTCACATGCGCACCTGTGCACCTATTGCCCACCTGCGCACCTTAGTTGTAGGGTAGGGTTGTAACCCACCTCCAAGCAGGTAAGGGCTTGCACCTCATGGGGGTGGGGTTCGTGAAGAGAAACCTCTCAAACAATCCAGCAATTTCCATGTGTGACCCTTGGTTGCATGTCCCTAACCTCAACCCAAGGTTAGACCTAACCCTTGGTTGCATGTCCCTAACCTCAACCCAAGGTTAGACCTAACCCTTGCCCCACTAGAGCATGTTCCCATGCTCTCATGCTCACAGGCCTAGGGTGGGTTAGCCTCCTAGTATATGCACATAACATACTCCCCCTCTCTCAAAACATTGCACTCTTGCAATGAAAAGAAGGAAAACTGCGCTAAACGTTCTCAACTGACTCCCAAGTCAAATCCTTAATTTCCTTGTCTTTCCACTTAATTTTAACCTCAGGGATTAAGCAACTACAAAGTTTCCTTTCCCTGAATTCAAGTACCTTTTCAAGTTCATATGGAACATAAGACAAATCTTATACTTCAATGAGTTCTGCAGTTTGACATGTCCAGCAAGAAAACCTTCTCCGAAACCCTTATCTCCCCTCCTACCAAACCCAATGAAAAACCATCACCATGGGAGTGGTACCTCCTGAGCATGATTCAACATCTTTAGCAAACAAATTCAGCCTTGCAAAATGAACTACATCAGATAAAACAACATCTTTCAACCCTTGAGAAACAGATTAAGGAACAACAACACGAAAAAAAAACAGGGAGGAAATCACACAGGTAAATTTACTTAACCCACAGCCTAAAGAAATTCTCATTAAAGAAGTAATATCATAGATTAATGAAGAGAACGAGCAGCAATGGATTGCAAAAGAAATTAGGGTGGGTGGTTTGTCAGAGGGTTGGGAACAGGTGGAGGTATTAGAGGACGAGGAGATTGCGAATGATACTTATGTCCCAAAATGCGAGATTCTACAAAGAAAGCTGTGCAGAGCTATCCCTTTCATCGACATTGGAGATCCCTCAAAGTGGTAATCAAAGGAAAACGTGTGGTTTTGAGGTATGCAGATATGAAAGACAAAATTTAAGGTCACTTAAGGGAACGAAGGTGTGGATGGCGGATGAACTCACAGCCACACAACTAAAAAACAGGAAACAAGAACTCAATAAAGTATACGAAGCAAGGAAACAAGAAAAATGGGCAATCTACTGTAGAGGTAGAGCTGTTATTTTGCAGATTTCACGACAACCAAACATGATAGTAATGAAGAGTAGCTGCTAGAGAAATCCTTCATGTTATCTAGGATTCTCCTACGGTCATGTAGGGAATTTAAACTATTTTTAATTTTATCTCTATTTTCATTTTGTTGCCCCCGAAGTGGAATGTAATCACATGGATGTATCTGATTAGTCCTATAGGTCAGATGTGGCCTCTAAAGGACGTTAATATAGTTTTCTTTCTCTCTCTCTCTCTCTCTCTCTCTCTCTCTCTCTCTCTCTCTCTATATATATATATATATATATATATATATATATATATATATATATATATATATATATATATATATATATATATATACATGAATGCTCTCTCTCTCTCCCTCTATATATAGACGCACGCTCTCTCTCTCTCTCTCTATATATATATATATATATATACGAATGCTCTCTCTCTCTCTCTCTCTCTCTATATATATATATATATATATATATATATATATAGAGAGAGAGAGAGAGAGAGAGAGAGAGAGAGAGAGCATCTCTCTCTCTCTATCTCTCTCTCTCTCTCTCTCTCTCTCTCTCTCTCTATATATATATATATATATATATATATGGAGAGAGAGAGAGAGAGAGACGCACGCTCTCAATTGTCACACACATACATACATACAAACACACACATACATACCTCTTCGTGCTCCCCGTCGGGCAATCGAAGAGAAATGAGGTTCTCGGTGAGCACGAGAGTATTAAAATGCGTAGCGTCGCTTAAGCGATAGCAAAAAAAACATCGCATAAACGAGGAATTTAAAAAAAAAATTGTAACGTCGCTTATGCGACGCTAGTCAGCCTGCAAGCGTCGCAAAAAATATCATTCAACAGCATCGCATAAGCGATTAAAAAAAGCATCGTATAAGCGACATATTTTTTTAAATAATTTTTTTACATCGCTTAAGCGACGTTAGTCAGTCTACAAGCGTCGCAAAAATCGTCGTTCAACAACATCACATAAGAGATTCAAAAAAAGCATCGCATAAGCAACATATTTTTTTAAATAATTTTTTTACATCGCTTAAGCGACGTTAGATCGCTTAAGCGACGCATTCGTCATCGTTTAAGCGATGTTGTATATTTTTTAACACCCTCGCTACAGCCCCCAATGGCTAGCAGTGTAGGTTAAGTGAATACAACCAACTATTTGGTGTAAAGAAACTTTATTAAGAATCTTAAAGTGAATACAACCAACTATTTGGTGTAAAGAAACTTTATTAAGAATCTTAAACCGTAATCTTTTGTATAAAGATTTGAAGTTAGTATATAATAAAGATTTCATGTTTTCAACATGCGTGCATGTTTCTGTTCTGTGTCTGTGCATCTCTAATAATTGCTCCAGCTTTGTTTTTCTCAATGGAAAGTAAGAAAATTGGGCACAAGTTATTTTCAATTTGTATATACGAGATCTATGAATAGGGATGCCCACTACAAGCCTTTATAAACGATTTATTGGTCATTGTGAGCCCTAATACCTGTCAAGCACAGGCAAGACAAGGAGGCATTTTTGTTCAAAAAGTCCAAGCAGGGCTGATCTATCCTAAGATCTAAGCAAAGGTTTGCGTCGGGTATCCTGCGCAGGAAGTAGGGAGAGTATCAGGTGTGAAGCTCAGCCGGCGGGAGGGTGTGTGAGGCGATGCAAGCGGAACTGGTCCGTGAAGGAAGCGTGTGAGGTGTTTGTTACGGCCATTTCTGCGCGTGGAGAAGGTGACCTGACGGCTGGTGGTGTTCGCGAATCTTCTGACCTGCATCTTGCCGCGGCGAACAGGGGATCGGGCTGGCTTACTGCAGTGGTGGAGGTGGTGGTGCAGCAGGAGTTCCTTGCTCCTGGAGTTCTCACCAGAACCGGCCATTCTTCTCCGCAGGAGTACAAGAGAAAATGATACACGCCACCACACGGAGACCCTTGTGGAGGGAGATGCTACACCTAGCCAGGGTTAGGGTTTCCTGAGGGTAGCACAGACTGACACTTGAGGGTATAAAGAAGGCAGCCTTTACGAGAGGGCGGCGATTATGGAGAGCAAGCTGCGGCTTAAAGACCAATAATAATAATCTCTGTACGGAAATCAACATGCCGTCACCGTCACGTGGCCCGACTCCAAATTTCAAAAAGCCGTGCCTACGTCACTGGCCCAAAACTGCTCCTCGTGAATAAGGGCCGGTTTTTCCCCACCCGGTTTTGCCATTTTCTCTCCTGAGGACCAGAAGCATGGTTTTCCATGTTCCCGCGCTGGTTTCTCATTCTCTCTCCAGTATTGCTCCCGTACTGTTTCGCACACGTGCTTCGAACTCCGCACTAACTTATCGTAAAGCCGTTGCACTTTCCTTTATCGTTCTAACTTCTTTCCTCTTTCCCTTGGGGCTAACTTATCCTTTAGCTAGTTCAAAACTTAGAAGGGCAAGTTGAGATTCCTCAACGGTTGGAAAAAAAAAAATTTGCAACAATATTGTGTACATTTTTCATAAAGTATTGACTATTTCTCAGAATTTTCTAATTTCATGTAAATTGAATCGGAAGTGTGAATGGTTTCTTCCCCAAAAAAGTGTATGGTTTCTAATTTCATGTAAATTGAATCAGAAGTGTGAATGGTTTCTTCCCCAAAAAAGTTTCCCAGACACTAAACTAGAGTCACGATCTAGATTTTCCAACTTCATGAAAATTGAAGAGGACGCGTGTGTTTTCTTTGAAAAAATTTTACCAACCACTAAAGTAGAGTCACAAACTTTCAATCAGAAAATATAATTTCTTCATTCACACCTCTGCTTAACCTCAAGAAGACAAAAAAGACATTTGTATGTCCACATTGCAGAAAGTGTTGTGTGAAGATAGTGTAGTTTGGAAAGGAAAATACCATAAGAGACATTTATTATCCATGCTTTATCTTATCTTCCCTTTTTAGATTTCCATTTGGGACTTTTACTCTACACCAATAAATCAATCACACCCTCAACTATAGCATTCATGGTGCTCCACATTTGGAAGTTTTATTCTACACCTATAAATCAATCCACACCTTCAACTATAACATTCATGGTGCTCCACATTTCCTCTTATGGTTATGAACTTGTGGAACCCACATTCTTATAGGTCTTCTCCTCCAACTTTGAAAAGCAAAAGCATTAAAAATAATACGTTAGAAATATTCTAGAGATTTCCCTCAAACAATTGCAAATATTTGCATTGGCCCAGTGATAAAAATATCGAGAGTTTATATGCATAGGTCAAAGCTAGTTAAACCATCAGTATATCAAACAACACATCGAGGCTTTAATCGAGGGTAATATTAACGAACGTAAGTTCTCTGCCTCGGTATTTGGCCATTCTATTTTAGCATCTTTTTCATTATATATTAGGTCTAAGTTTATTAGGCCATATACATAAGACCTTATGCATAGGTTTAATACTTATGCATAAGGTCCAATGCCTTATATTAAATGTATGACATTATGCATAGGTCAAATAATGCAGTAGAGTATAGCTCAATTATGCCTACCTCTTGTACATATAGAACTATGAATCTGACGTGGAATGCAAGTTCTATTAATATAAATAAAGTAATTAATAGGTATTAATGTTGGAAATAGGGTTGCAGAAATGCGCACACACACACAATGGAGAAGCTTAAGGGAGCACACAATAAGATGATAGATAAATAATAAATATGTGTTGTATAAAGAAGATAAGTATACCCCAAGATGGATGTACACTAGCACGGGGTTAAAAAACCTCCTAGTGTGTTCACACACATCACTACCAAATATGGCTACAAATCCCCCATGGGAGTGATGATGTGAACAAGGGGTGAGCTATCACTAGATATATAAAGATGTGCCAAGCTCTTTGGATTGTGATAAGGAGCTCAGACTGGTCCCCAAAGGGAAGTGAGTTTACTAAAACTTTGCGAAAAGGTTCAAACTTCTCTCGTGGGAGAGCCTTCGTGAAAAAATCTGCCAAGTTGTCATGTGTTGGCACATCAGCTAAGCTGATTTCCCCTACAAAGCATCTCTCCATGACATAATGATAGTGCACCTCAATGTGCTTTGTGCAAGCATGAAAAACTAGATTCCTTGCAACTACCATAGCACTCTGACTATCGGTGAAGATGGTAGTGGCTGAGGACTCACCAATACCCAAATTAGCAAGGGGCTTTAGCCAAACACACTCAACTGTAGTTGTAAACACTATCCTCTATACTCAACTTCACAGCTAGAAGTACAGTGGGTTGCTTCTTACTGAGCCATGATATACATAAATCACCAAGGCAAAAGCAAAAAACACTCGTGGACACTCGTGTGTCAAGACATCCAGCCCAGTATAAGTCTGTAAATGCATGCAGTTGTGATTTACCCCCTTGGGATAAAATAACCCAAAGTTCTTACTACCATTAAGGTAACAGAGCACCCGTTTGACAGACTATCAATGCTTTATGCCTGGGCTGTGCATAAACCTGCTCAATATTGAGACCACATTAGTGAATGCCAAGCCTTGTGCTACATAAAAAGGTAAGGCATCCAACATCTTCTTGATACAAAATAGCATTAAAAGAGTCACCTGCATCTTCAAGACTTAGTCGTAAACCTAGCTCCATAGGTGTAGCCATAGGTTTACAGTCTTCAAGATTAAAACTCTTCAACAATGCATCTATGTATTTCCTCTGTAGCATAACAATACCATCATTACGCTCCATAAACTCAATGCATAAATAATAGTGCAATGGTCCAAGATCTGACATCTCAAGAGACTTCTCTAAATCAGTTTATAATAGTGCAATGGTCCAAGATCTGACATCTCAAGAGACTTCTCTAAATCAGTTTATATATATAAAGCTGAAATATGATCATCATTAGGACCTATGAGCAGCATTTCATCAACATATAAGACAATGACCAATAAAACATCCTTAGTCTCGTTAATATAAAGGGTACTGTCAGTTGGGTTGTTGTAAAAACCATGTGCAACTAAGTATGCATGTATTTTTTTGTACCATGCTTTAAGAGGCTGCTTCAGACCATGTAAAGCTTCCTTAAATTCGCATACTTTTCATTCCTGACTTTCTTGAACAAAAGCATGAGGCTAAGATACATAAACCTCCTCATGCAAATCTTCATTCAAGAAAGCAGTTTTGATATGCAACTGACGTACCTTCTAACCTTTATGTGCTACAAATGCAATAATAGTCCGCATGGTAGTCATACGACATGTGGTGCAGAGGTTTCACCATAGTCAATGCCTTTCTCTTGCGCATAACCCTTTGCAACAACAAGCCTAGCTTTATATTTCTCAACACTACCATCCACTCTATGTTTGAGCTTATAAACCCATTTCGTACCAAGAGGGAAGTTTACCAAATCCCCTGTATTAGGTTTGAGTATCGAATCATACTTAGATTACATAGCACTCATCCAATTTTCAGACTCCTTTGCTTCATCAAAGGAGGTAGGTTCCTCTTCGTCACATAAACTAGCATTAAGAACATAACCTACATCAACAAGAGATGCATGATGAGAGCTTACATGTGTTCTACTAGGCAAAGTAGGGCCAATTTGCTATCGTATAGTGTTTGAACCAGCCATTTTGGCATACTTTTAGACTCCTCAATTTCCTTAATTTTCTCAACAACTACATCATCTACATTTGCCTCATCAATAGGCTGATTTGTGGGCTGAAAACATGCTGATTTGTAACTTGTGTGGGCTGATTTTCAGCATTTTTTTTATTACCCAAATGATCTACATCAATGTGTCCTACATTGAAAAATGGAAGGAGAGTGTCGAATATGTCCTGCGAACATACATTTTGATGTTTTTTACATGAAAGCAAGGGCAGAATCTTCCACAAATACAACATCTCTACCCCACAAGAATCCACTTGGTAACAGGATGATAGAGATGGTTACCCTTACTTTTTAAGTTGTACCCCACAAAAATACATTTAACATCCTTAAATCAAGCACAAGTGCATAAGCAAGACAACCAAAAATGCGTAAATGAGCCACATATGGTTTTTTGCCATTCCAAGCTTCAAAATGCGTAATTATACGCAAAGCCTTTGTAGGATACCTATTCAAAACATATGTTGCACACAAGATTGCTTCTAGCTAGAAACCATGAGGTAACTCCTGACTCTTGACCATACAACATGCCATGTCCATGAGAGACTTGTTTTTACATTCAGCTACACCATGTTGCTGAGGTGTATAGGGCACTCCCTCCCTTAGACATACACTCTCCCCCTCGATCAATATGTAGAGTACTAATCTTACATGTAGAAGCATTTTGAATCATAGCAACAAAGTACCTAAAGCACATAAAAACCTTTGATTTTTTGAAAATAGAAAATAAAAATATTATTCAATCATGAAGTTTGTAAAAACCTCTTGTTTTTGTTTCAATGGTGGACATACCTAGGTATGTCTAGAATAATCATCAATGAATGTGACAAAATAGAGGTAGCCCCTAACATATGGTGTCCTCATAGGAATACATGCATCACTAATGTATAAGCTGCAATTTTTGGACAGCTCTAACTAATCGCCTTTGGGAAATGGTGCGCACTGCATTTTTCCAAGAATACAACCTCATAAACATGTTTGATAGGGGCTTCAACATGTGGCAACTCAGACACCATGTCAGGTTTATGCAAACACAACAAACTATCAAAGTTTAATTGATCAAAGCAAGCATGCCATAGCTTAGTAGCACCCATTACCTTTGTGGCAAAAACTATACATACAACATGCCTTTGTCTTTCATATGCATCTATCCTGTAAAGTCCATGAGATAAAGTACTAGAAGCAACCATTGTCTTGCTGTTCATTGGGATCATGAACAATGTATCTGTCATCCTCAGACTAAACCACTAATCTAGCCTTAGTAATGGGAGGGATAGATAACAAGATCCATGGTACAATATATAATACATCAGAAAGCGTGATTGATCCACCATTTGCAGCAGTGAGAAAAATTTTACCAACTCCTTTAATAAGATATAAGGAGTTGTCTGCATATGTTACAATGTTTCCCTGTGGAGGAAATTCAAGTGATGAGAACAAAATGCCATGAGAAGTAATGTGCTTACTAGCACCACTATCAAAATACTAGACATGTACATTTATAATAGCCATACATTTATAATAGCCATGCATACATCCTTATGCAAAGGGTCATAACTGCATTGCACAATGAAAGCCCAATCATCATGTACATATTTTGCAGATACTTTGTTTTCTACACTGGATGTTGATGCATCAGCTACTACTAACAGAAGGGAAAGGTATTCTAGAGTCATTAGGAAGTCAACAAGGGAAAGCTGATAGCATCAGTGAAGTTTTGAAGTAGAATAGAAGGGGAAGGTATTCTAGAGTAAGTAGAAAGTCAACAGGGAAGAGCTGATAAGATCAGTAAAGTTTTGAAGTAAGGAATTTTGAAGTTTGTTGATATTGGAGGGCTTTTTTGGGAGCTTGGTGGACATATATCTGAGTGGGGTCAGTATAGCAGCTATCCAATTCAGTTTATAGTCATAAGTGGATCAGATGAGTGTCAGATCCGAGAGTGTTTTTGGTCAACTAATGGTCAGAAAATGGTAGCTGAGGATGTAGGAGTGAAGATCGGAGCTATTAGAGGCTGGATATGACATGGGAGGATAGCTGGAGGAGTAAGCTGAATTAGTTTGAGGGTTTTTAAGGTGTCCTACTATGTCAAGTGAAGGTCAAAGGATATCACCTGAGTTGATTGGTGCTCTAGATTTGTGTTGTGCTGGTGTTGTGCTGGTGTGTTTGGATGAGCTATAGAGGCAAGACTCCCCCGACACATCATTTTTTTGGTGCCCCCACTTAGGAGGACTTTGAAAGCACCCTTTAGATTACTTGTAGGCTTGAAGAAAGTTTTCAATAGTGCAGATGGCTACTATGATGACCTATCCTATGTTTCATAGTCATGCTCGTCATGGTGGTGAAGATCCAAAGGAGTTCGTGGCAGGGATAGCTACTATGATGACCTATCCTATGTTTCATGGTCATGCTCATGAAGATCTAGGGGAGTTCTTGGCAAGGATGGAGCTTACAACCTTCACCTTTGGTAACAAGAGGAATGAAGACAAGCGAGATACAAGCTGAGTTTGCTAACCATGCTGCTGAAAGGCGATTTCAAAAGGTGGTTTGCATACATGGAGATACCAGCCAAACTAGGGTCAAACATATGAGGACATTAAGATGGATTTGGTGCAGCACTACAAGCAAAATGAATCCCTGGACGCCTTACAGGAGATTCAAAATTTAAAGCATAACTTATCTGATGTTTTTGACAAGTTTGTAGATCACTTTAAGGACTTATGGGGAAGATGGGACAATTCTTTGGGAACATAGCATCCACCATTTCCTCTTAAAGAAGGAAATGTTCATTCAGTCTCTTCATGCATATTTTAGGGAGAAAGTGGAGCTGATGAAGAAGCCTTGAGGATTGCTAGGGAGAAAGACTGGAAGCTATAGAGGATGGCTCAGAAGCAAAGAGAGGTTCATGTTGAAGGAAGACCAATTATGCATGGGGAGAGAAGAGTAGAGGAAGGTAGAGGTTCTCCAGTGGTCCCAGTGGTCACAGATCAATGCATGTAGGGAATCAACCATATGACTCAGCAAATGGAAAATTTTAACTTAAATCTCTTGCAAGGGGGCAGAAATGCTCCTAGGGTAGGAGGCAGAGATGGTTTAAGAGGTAGGGGAAGAGGAGGACTAAATTTGAATGTTTAGTGTTTCAATTGTATGGAGAGGGGTCATACACTATAATAGAATGAGGGTTTAGCAGCAAAAATAGTAGAGCTTTTATAACTAGAAGGGTATGGAGATGTTAGGCCTATATCGCTGCTATTTTTGCTGCAATGGGTTTGCTACTCAACAACGAAACTAGCAACGCTATTTCACTGCTCAGGTAGCGAAAGTATTGCATCATTAGGACCTCAATGGAAGGCTTCTTGGGCCCTTTTATTTGGCAGTTTAAGGGAGTCAAACTTTTCTCTTAAGAAGAAACGTTTTCTAATTAGAAGCTTCAAAACGGCTACTTTATTCGAATTTGAATTTTGGAGGGAAAATGGAATTTAAAATCTAGCGGATAAAACCATATCATGTAACATATCTATGGAAAGCTCTTGATGCGTAGATCACGGATCTGTAATCTCCGCTCAAATCGGAGCTTGTATGTAGAAGTTATGGAGGTCCGAAAATTATAAAATTATCCCCCTCCCCCCTTTTGGGAAAAAAGTGCACCCTTTGACCACTCTTACACCTCTCTTAAAAACCCAACATTTCAGTCCACATGGCAATCCCCCATTTGGCTATTCCTTAATCACCTTGATTAGGCTTGGGCAAATTAAAGGGCCCAAGAAGACCCCATTCACTTCCTAATGAATTAAAAAAAATTGGGCCTGCATAAGACTCCCCAATTGGCTCCAGGTCCTTTTCATGAACAAATGTAATGTAAAAATTGACAAATACCAAAAAGAAAAGACATTTGCAATTCATGGTATAGGAATGTCAAAATTCAATTACAATACTTAGCGGAATTACATAAGTGTATGATTCAAAAAAACTCATATATAACACAAAGCGTAATAAAACCTATGGAGCTAGGGGCTATCTAGATCTCATGCTGTGAAATTATGATTGTTCCTTGCAGCTCGAGCCCCTTCGCTTCTCACATTTCCATTGCTACAGGCATGGACATTTACGCCACCGTTTCTAGTTACCTGATCCTAAAACACAATAAAACTAATACAAGTGAGAATCGGTTTTACAAAAATAAAGAGGTTTAGGGTTTAGGAATGTACTTACTTGTCATGCTCGCCAAGCATCTCCTCTAGTAATAACAATATATCCTTCGTCTTGCACCCTATCAAATAGAGCTTACAAACCCCGTTGTAATGCAAAATCATATTCATCTTGCGTAGGGGGGCAGTCCACTACTTCAAGCTATAGACATACAAATAAATGAACATTTTAGAAAGTTGTTATTTAAGATAACCTTCTTTAATTACAAAAGATAAGATACAATTTGAGGCTAATATATACTTACAAATATTGTTGGGATATCGACTCCTCCTTCACGTAACATCACGCCTCCAGTTATTTGCCATCCAAGAAAAAACATAAATACTTAAAACTCTTATGCATAGGAAGCTACCGGCATGCATAAGAAGCTACCGACATGCGTAGGAAGCTACCAGCATGCATTGATGCTACCGGCTTCCATAGGTAGCTACCGGCATGCATAGGAAGCTAGGAAGCTACCGGCATGCGTAGAAAGCTACCGGCATGTGTAGGTTGCTACCGGCATGCGTAGGTTACTACCAGCATGCGTAGGAAGCTACCGGCATGCATTATTTTTTCTATCAGCATGCGCAGGTTGCTACCGGCATGCGTAGGAAGCTCCCGGCATGCATAGGAAGATATTGGCATGCGTTGGATGCTATCGACATGCATTGGATACTACCGGCATGCGTAGGAAGCTACTGCCATGCATTGGTTGCTACCAACATGCGTAGGTTGCTACCGGCATGCTTTGGAAGCTACCTGCATGCATTGGTTACTACCAGCTTCCATAAGATGCTACTGGCATACATAGGTAACTATCTGCATGCATGGAGCATGGAGCATGGGAAAAAAAACAAACCCTAATCTGAAAACTCTAAACTTACAAACCCTATAACATGTAAATGCATAAGAGAAGAAACATACAAGAAATAGTTCTCTTACCTTGTGAGGCTTATATGTGTTGAAAACCTACAAAATCAAACCAAAATAAAGAAAAAATGTATCAATAACAAACCCTAATCTTAAAAGCCCTAAAACTTACAAACCCTATAAATATGTAAAAGCATGAAAGAACAAACATACAAGAAAGAGATCTCTTGTGAGGCTTGTATGTGTTGGAAACCTACAAAATTAAACCAAGTCAAGAAAAAAAAAAGGTATTAAGAAAAATCAAGATCTCTTACCACGTGAAGCTTTAATGGAGAGCTCTTAATTAGGAAAAAAGAAGAAAATAAAAACTTAAAAGAGAGAAAAGAGATAGAAAATACTAAAAAGATAGGTTTCATGGAAAGCTTGTTTGCATAGGAGATAAATAAAAATAGTAGACATACCTTGCTTGAGCTTGAGGAGGATAGGGCAGGAGAGGTAGAAGTGATAGCTTGTTTGCATAGGAGATAAATAAAAATAGTAGACATACCTTTCTTGAGCTTGAGGAGGATAGGGCAGGAGAGGTAGAATTGATAGCTTGTTTGCATAGGAGATAAATAAAAATAGTAGACATACCTTTCTCGAGGAGGATAGGGTAGGAGAGGTAGAAGTGATAGACAAGGCAAAAATCTGTTTAAAAAAAACTTAGAGTACAAGTTTATTGTATTCAAAAGATAAAACTATGCGGTCGCAAATGAAGTAGCAAAAAAGCGAGATATTTTCTACAATATAGCAACGTTTTTTCACTACTATAAACACTATTGAGCAATGTCATTTCGCTGTTGGGCAGCAAAAAAGCACTGCTAAGCAATGATATTTCATTGTTGGGCAGCACTGCTTAGCAACGAGAAAGCGCTGCAAAGCAGCGAGAGATCACTATTGAGCATCTTAAAAACCCCCGATATTTTCCTTCCAAAAATGCTCCTACACTCTCGATGTGTTGTAGTGATATATCTGCTCACTGCCCTTACCCTAGGAGGATGAGAGGTGATATCTATCCTTTGGAACCTAGGAGAGAAGATAGACATGATGTTAAGAGGGAAGAGGAAATGCCAAACAAACAGGTACCACAGGCTCAACAGCCAGGACCTAGACAGGGAGAGATGAATTTGATTAGGATGTATAAAGAGGCACTGACATCTTAGCCAATAAGAGAACCAGAGGAATAGAGGTTGAGGATGAGCCAGGACCTTCCAGAAGGAAGAAAAGGAAGCAGGTGAAAGATCATCCCAAGGAAAGTAAGAAGAAAACTAGGTCTAGAAGACATAAAAGTAAACAAGATTTTCCCTTAGGTGGTCATGACGAAGCATATGATGATTTGATGAAAGATCTTCAGCAAAAGGGACCTAGTCTGCCAGCTCTTACAGTTATGCCCCAGACTTAGGAGAATGTGGAGTAAGTTTAGTCATCACAAGAGGCTCCAGGAAAGAAAGAAAGGAGGAAGTCAGACTAATGTAGTGCAAGTGAAAGGGGATAAAGATTATCTTCCAATCATGGATGCCTAGGTGAATAAACACAGAGTCCCAAAAGTGTATATAGACGGTGGTGCACAGGTATGTGTGATGACCCAGCAGATAATGGAAGCTTTGAGATTGAAGGTAGGAGCACTATATCTAAAATCAAAGTTAGAATGGCTAACACTACAAGGATCAAATGCCTAGGGATTGTGAAGAAGCTTCAAGTGAATGTTTTGGGACAGAAAGCTGAATTAGATCTACATGTGATGCCAGCCAAGTCAGAAGCTTACCCACTTATCCTTGGGAGGCCATGGAAGCTAATTTCTATGAGGGCAGGACAAGACTGGTGGAGATGACATCTGATTTTGGGGCTGGACTAGCCTCTAAGAAGACAAGTTAGGTATGATATGGCTAGGGGGAAGGGAGCTAATTCAGGAGAGCACTTCTGGCTAGTGTCAGCAGAGCAAGCTATCCAATTCAGTTTATAGTCAAAAGTTGATCAACTAAGTGTCAGTTGGGAGTGTTTTTGGTCAACTGGTGGTCAGAAAAGGTCATTTGAGGACGTAGGAGTGAAGATTAGAGCTATTGGAGGTCGGATCTAACATCGAAGGACAACTAGAGGAGTAAGATGAATTAGTTTGAGGGGTTTTAAGGTGCCCAACTGTGTAGCTGAAGGTCAGAGGATATCAACTGAGTTAATTGGTGCTCTAGATTTGTGTTGTGATGGTGTTGTGGTGCTAGTTTATAGAGCCCTCCCTATAGTGGTGTGTTTAGACGAGGAGCTATAGAGGCAAGACTCCCCCAACACATTAACGGATATCAAGAACTATTAATTGGTTGTTAAATCATGCCATGTCTACCCAAATCAGGACTCTAGATGCATGTAGCATGCCCTAATCTTGAATTTACAATTCATGTTGTACTTAAAAGAAATGGCATGGCTTGTATAAAGCCAGCATCCTATGCACTTCATGACAGATCTCTAATTACTTCTCATTAGGTTACTTTCTAAGTGTTGGGCACCCAAATTCAGTGAGTGTGAACACCCATGGTCAATAAGTGGCCTGTATATAGGTGACTTTAACTAATGAGAAAGGGACATTCCCTTGAGTGCGCTTGCTCCGTGCATGCTCTAGTTCTCTACCCTATCCTCTTGTTCTCTTGGTAATTCTTAGGTGAGAGTGAGTGTGTATGAGAGTGAGAGTGAGCTATTATCTTTGCATGTTGGAGAATGGTCTTGCAACAACGAGGAGTGCCAAGCCCTACATAAACAACTTTTGCGGTGGATAGGAGGTGGGTCTTCACAAGTGATAGCTTGCATTCATGTGGTTACCTCTTCCATGAGATGGTGGATAAGCTACTAAGTTCCCCACGACACGCAAAAGGTGAGTACTCTTCACTTGGTTAGCTTCTTGTTGTTAGTGAGTGTTGTGTGTTTGGGCTTTCCATTGGTGCCACTATTAGGGAGCATGGTTGTTTTCCTTAGCACTTGTTTTGACTCATTTGTAGGGCTTGTTTCTCTTGGCCACATGGTTAAAGGCCCATGTGTGGGGATTGATTTAGATAGATTGGGCCATTTGTGGCATTTTGAGGGTGTTTCGTCTGATTTGAGTGGAATTTTATTGGTTTTGTAGCTTAGGATAAGGTTGTGTGAGTTTTGTGGTTATGAGTGTCTTTGTTAAAAGGTTTTTTCTCTTCCATCAATAATTAGTGTTTTTTAGTTTCTATTAGTGTGCTATTGATTAGTATTTAGCAAGTAGAATTAATCTTTATGTTAGTGATTAGTGTTAGTGTGAATAGGAATCCAGATCCTCCATGCTCCACCAAGAGCCTCCCACCATCACCTCTTCTCCAACCGCCGCCACCTCCGATGCCCTTCGACCGCCGGTGCCCTCCTCCAACATCTCCGACCGCTCTGATTGCTTTGACCATTGTCACCAGCGATGCCCTTTGTCTGCCTTCAATGCTGTCATCACCGATGCCCTTCGACTGACTGCTAGTGCCCTTTGACATCTCTAATTGTCATCACCACAGATGTCCTCTGACATCTCCAACCCATCGGCTCCTCCAACTACCAGTGGCACTTACGACATGCATGGCCAACTCTGAGGGTACTCATGGAGAAACACCCCTCTCCCTTTCCCAAGATAGGGTGAGATCCTCTTTAAGCACCATCTCCCTTTTCCCGAAGGAAGATCTTCATGAGGGTTGGGGCTAGGAGGAGGACACCAAAGGAGGAGTTAAGGGGAGCACTCTCTCGACCGTGTACTACACTCTGACGGGAGAGGAAATTCTCTCTGGTAGCACATTCTCTTGTTTATGACATTCTCTCTTTTGGAGCACAATCTCTCTTGTATCATTATTTTGGGCATTTTGGTATACACTGTTACACTCTTGTGGTGGGTTGTCTATCTCACTGTGTAAGTGAGGTGAGTGGGTGGTTACTAGTGGGTGTGGTGTGACTGAGAGGCCTATAGGGATACTGCGGTACTAGGTGTGGTCGGAGAGCACGGTAGATAGTGTAGAGCATAGGTCTTGCACGTCTAGCCAGTGAGGTCAACTCATCCTTGGCGGGTATACTTCCTTGAGAGGATCTACTCTCCCTTTCCCCCAACCCTGGTGTTTGTGTCGGTATTCCTCAAGTTCCCTAGCAAGGACTGGTGGAGTCATCCACAACTAAGACAAAATTTGACAATCACGATGGGGACTCTCCTAGAGGTCAAGGATAGTCTCAAAAAAAATTCCTTTTCCTTTTTGGTGATTTTTGTTCATGGTGAGAGGAGTGTTGTGAATGCCCTTCAAGACTAGAGCTTTTGAAGGTAGTTCAGCCCTTCGTTCTCCTCTTCGAACTAGTCGTTTGTAGGGTTCTTCGTTTCCTTACTCTTCCCTCAGCATCTTCCTCTTCTAACCCTATGGTGGTTCCACCAGCACTAGAGCCATTGGCTACTGTCCTTAACGGCATGCAAGTTAAACTAACAACCTTCAAAGGTACCATCATTGAAGATGTGGAAGACCATGTGTGGCAGTTTCCCACTATGTGTGACTCAAGAGGGATCAACCAAGATGATGTACGCTTGGTCTTGTTCCCAAAAACACTAGAGAAAAGTGCAGATCGATGGTACAATCAATTCCCCGCAAATCACTTCCCAGATTGGGCCACCCTTAGGCTACAGTTCTTGGCTACCTTTTGACTGGTGAAATACTTCGACCTCATTACTTAAGATCTCAAACAACTCTCCATGAAGGCAGGGGAGTCAGTGGCCCAACTTGTCACAAGAGCTAAAGTTTTGGTCGCTCAGCTACCCCAAGATCTTGGAAACTACATGCTGCAACAAGAACTGTGGGTGCTTCGCGCACTCCCTACTCAAACAACGATGAAGATTAGAGAGACCTTTCCACCCCAAGGCATCCTCCAAGACTTCCAAGATAGAGCTACACAAGTAGAGAATGCTCGCCTCATGGCAAAGCATAGTACCTCCTCTTGGTCCCCACTTATCCGTGGCATGTCCTTAGCTCCTCCAACTCTTCCTCTAGCCCCAGTGGTAGATTATACATCCGCTTCCCTGGACAAGCTAGCCAAGCTCAAGAAGGAGCTCAAAGATTTCAAAAGGTCATAGCACGCCTGTGGCAACGCTGACAATGGAGATTGAGCAGCTCAAGGCCAAAGATCCCAAGACAAGTCCGTGGTGGTGCCCAGTATGTAGTTCCCAAGGCCATCTTCCAAGTGATTGTCCCACCAAGAAATATTGCTCATTTTGCTCAAAGGCGGGCCATGAGGACAAGGAGTGCTACTACCTCAAGGCACTCCAACTTATGCAACAACAACTTAAGCAAGGTCCCACCAAGAAATATTGCTCATTTTGCTCAAAGGCGGGCCATGAGGACAAGGCGTGCTACTACCTCAAGGCACTCCAACTTATGCAACAACAACTTAAGCAAGGTGCCACCCCGCTTAATCCCTTCGCCGAAGACTACATGGTGACCCGAACCTATAGTGCTTTGACTTCTTCCCAGTTCCTTTGTCACACCAACCAAACCCAACACCCTTCTTCCAATAGTGGGGCAGCCGTCACCCGATCCCAACAAGGAGTCCCAAAGACACCAACTCCTCCCCGGATGGTATCGTCTACCCATCCATTGTGGAGCAAGCTTATAAGGAGGCCGTGTGGAGGAATTCACTCAAACACCACCCATGGAGAAGGAAGTGGTGCCTACCTTGGCCATTCCCTCAACCACCACACCTTCAAAGGCGGATGAGGAGTCTACTCAACCCAAGGTTAGTAATTTACATTGGGAGACAATGTTGGCAGGGGCAAAGGTGGAAATCACCCTTCCTAAATTATATGGTTTGAGCCAAGAAATAGGAGAGCAACTCCTAGGCTTGGTCCAGCATTGGGTGGCCCTTCAAATGCAACGAGGGGTGAAGCCAATTCTAGTAGTAGTGGGAAATAGCCCATGCAGCAAGAAAGGGTATGCTTCACCATCCCAGAAGTAGCTGATCACCGAAGCCCGAGGGTGACAGTCTCCGTGGGAGGAACTCAAATTATAGGGGCCATTGTGGATGGTGGTTTTCATGCCTGAAGCTACTAGGAAAGCCTTGGGTCTCCGAATTCCTAAGCGAGATCCCTTCACCATCAGAGTGGAAGACCATAGGGAAGTGATGCCCTTGGGACTAGTCAGGCAAGTTCTGACCACTTTTGAGGGATTAGTATTTGAAATGAATTTTGTGGTGTTAGACCTCCCACCGGCTAGAGGGGCCTATAGCTTGCTCATTTGGAAGGCCTTAGTTCAGGGCAGCTCAGGTGATCCATGATTGGGGCTTGGACAACTTGCATATCCCTAACCCGGAGGGGACTGTGACCTTGCCCTTGGAAAAAGGCCCCGATGAGAGTGTAAGGTGCAGCGCCCTACATGACATGATTTGCATTCGAGAGGAAGGAACCAGTGACAAGAAAGAGCGGGAGGAATGGCAAGGATTACCATTGGAGGAGACCTGGGATCCATTCGGCTCAGAAGGAGAGGAGGCAGAACCGCTATGGAATTGGCTAAGTTCTTATGAGGGGTTCCAGTGCAATATGGTGGACATAATCAAGTTGGACGATGCAGACCCTATTCAAGCGGTGTCCCAACAAGAAGAGCTCTCAGAAGCAACAATAGTATGGGATTGGACACAATCCTTGCTTGCTCTGGCCTCTTCCTCAACACTTGTGTTTGAATAGGAAGCGATCGAGGTCATAGGTCTAGGGGAGCCAGAGTTTTCAAGATAACCTAGAAAGAAGGTCTGTCAAGAGGAGTCATCATAGGCACCTATAACCCCTCCTAGATGCACTCACAAAAAGGAGCGGTGGGCGGGTAGAGCACCTCAAGACTAGGGAGGAACCCTTGCCACTGGGTGGACAGAGGAACGCATTGGTGACTTCCCTTTGGACATCACCCTAGCCCATGACCCCTTATCTCTCTATCACAAGCAGCACTAGGCATCGCTCCTCCTCCTCCACCCACCACTTACCACCACCACGAGGAGGTGAGAGAGCTGAACTTGGGCACAACCAAGGAGCCACATCCCATCTTAGTGGTAGCTTGGTTCTGGGAGGACCCTCCCACTCTTTAGATAATCACCGACTTTTTCAAAGAACACTTGCAAGATGTGTTTGCATGGACCTACAAGGATATTCCAGGGGTATAACCAACCAGTTTTGCACTCACAAAATTCCACTAAAAGAAGGCAGTCGGCAAGTCAGGAAGGGCATCTACCACATGAATCCAAAATATCATGAACTGGGGAAGAAAGAGCTGGACAAGATAGAAGAGGCACGTATCATTGTTCCCATTAAGCACTCCGAGTGGTTGTCACCTATAGTGGTGATTCCAAAAAAGAAGCCCAACAAGATCAAGATCTGTGTAGACTTCAAACCCTCAATTAATGCACAATCAAAGATGGGGTTCCCTTGTCTTTCATAGCGCGGGTTGTGGGGAAGTGTGGCCAGCCAAGGGTGGTGGTTCGAGCGAAACACCTACCTCAACTCGCTCTGGTGTTCATGAGATACCAAGTATCGGGTCTCCATCTCTATATATATTTAAAAAAACAACAAAAACCAAAAACAAAAAATGTTTCTCTCTTACAGTTCACCAACCCCCCCTTTTTTTTCTCCCTCATCGAACCCCCTCTCTCTCTTGCACACGCCCCCCACAAACCATCTCTCTCTCACACACTCCACCGACCCCCCTCATCCCTCTCTCTCTCTCTCTCTCTCTCTCTCTCTCTCTCTCCACCCCCAACTCACTGACAACCCCTCTTCTCACCGGTCAAATAAAAAAAATCCCCCTCAGCATTTTTTCCACAAAAACAAAAGAAAGAAAAGCATCCCTCTCTTAGTATTTTTTTAAATACAAAAAACCAAAAAATTAAAAAAAAACAAAACAAAACAAAACAAAAACCCCTCATCTAGTATTTTCCCCATTTAAAAAAAAACCCCCTCGTCTAGTATTTTCCCCATTTAAAAAAAACAAAACAAGAAAAAAAATGAAAAATGTCTCTCTCTCTCCCCCCCCTCACCGACCACCCCACCAACCAGCCAACTCTCTCATATCATGGGCCACACACGCTTATGGTGGATTCCTTGAATCATCACAACTAGACACCATTGTTGTTTGCTTGCAAGCATGGAAGAGTAGCTTACCTTGAGCTGTGGGGTGGAAGGGGGAGCTAATGTCCTCATATTTGATGCATCCCATGGGAGGACTTGCATTCACTACACTGCAAAAAGTGGGCACCTGCCCTGCCTTCAGATAATCTTGAAGTAGCCTCAGATTTGGGAGCATGCCTTTGCATTTTACAGACCGAGATGGGTTAACTGAATGTGTCAAAGAGCTTCTAGCATGGGGTGCAGATAGGTTGCAGAGAAACTTTGAAGGGCACACTCGTTTCTTCATCGCCGCTATGATGTACCATAACACAGCATGTGTAACTCTCCTCAACCCTTTGGCTGTAGAGCCCTTGGTATGGCCATCTCTGTGGAAGTTTATAAGTTAATTCTCCTAAAGCGCAAGTTCTGTTGGAGGCTGCCTTGGCACATGCTAATGATGCTTGGGAGAAGTGCATCTTTTCTGTTAATGAGACATTAGGAAAAATCGGGGATCATTTTGGGGCCTTCTAAAGGACTTCACTTGAGAGTATTCTTTCCAAAGATGGGGGCACATAAAATTTTTAGCAAATCAGCTTGGAACTTGTCGGGCTTGGCATATTTAGAACCTACTCTTTGAGAGCTTTCCAATGGTATATAACATGATGGGGTTTGGATATGGGAACGGAGAGATACTGAGAATATCCCTTTCTTCTAAGAATCTATTGGAAGACTCTTGGAAGAAAGGAATCTTCTCAGTCCAAGAATCTATTGGAAGATTCCTACAAGAAAGGAATCTATCTCGAGAAGATTCCTTTCTTCTCGGTCCAAGAATCTATCGAAAGATTCCTACAAGAAACGAATCTATCCCGAGAAGATTCCTTTCTTCCCAAGAATCTTCCACCACATTCCTGGAAGAAATGAATCTTCTCGGTATCTTTCCGTTCCCATATCCAAACCCCATCATGTTATATACCATTGGAAAGCTCTCAAAGAGTAGGTTCTAAATATGCCAAGTCCGAAGAGTTTCGAGTAGATTTGCTTCTTTTTTTTATCGTGGCCCCATCTCTGGAAAGAATATTCTCAAGTGAAGTTCTTAGAGCCCCCCCCCCCAATTTTCCCTCATGAGTGGATCTTTTCCATTAATGAGAAGTGGACCTTTTATGTACTGGCCATGGCCAGGTTTCATTTTGTATCTTTGTATGCCTGAACTTCGTGTCGAAAGTTTTGCCTGAACAAAGTGGCCAATGGTGATTATTGTTTAAATTGGTTTTGTGCTTTTTGTTGGTATAAGAGTAACCTTCCCACCGGATGCTTTGCCCGGGGAGGACAGTGGTAATACAAGTAATGATAGCTTGGTGAACTGCAATGGTAATACAGACAGGTAATATACAAAAATGGCTTACTGGATAAAGTGTCCAAAAGCTCTCAGTTCAATCATTTTTTCCACGGCTAGCTTGCTCGATGAAGTTGTCCAGGAGTCGAATCGAATCATTTTTATTATTTGTATATCTCTCCAGAAGGTTTGCCTGGAAAGATCACTGTATGAGGTATGCCTGGGAGCCCGCCTGTTGGATGTTTTGCCCGATGTCTAGCTTGCCAGAGAGCCACCTGTTTTTTCTATGGCATTGACCGGGATGATGAGATGAGTAGTAGTGGGAGACCTGTGGACAGGAAGCCAGGTCCTCCACACTCCACCAAGAGCCTCCCACCACCATCACCTCTACTATGATCGACAGGTGCCCTCTGACATCTCTGACTGCCATCATCGTCGATGCCCTCCGACATCTCCAGCCATCGGCTCCTCTGACTACCAGTGGCGCTTACGATGATGTGCATGGCCAACTCCGAGGGTACTCATGGAGGTAACACCCCTTTCTCTTTCCCAAGGCAGGGCAAGATACCCAAGGAGGAGTTAAGGGGAGCACTTTCTCGACCACGTACTACATTTTGATGGAGAGGACATTCTCTCTAGTAGCACATTCTCTCTAGTTAAGGGGAGCACTTTCTCGACCACGTACTACATTTTGATGGAGAGGACATTCTCTCTAGTAGCACATTCTTTGGTCTATGAAATTCTCTCTATTGGAGCACAGTCTCTCTTGTATCATTCTTTTTGGCATTTTGGTATACAATGTTACACTCTTGTGGTGGGTTTTCTATCCTGTTGTGTGAGTGAGGTGAGTGAGTGGTCAGTGGTAGGTGTAGTGTGAGTGAGAGACGACCTGTAGGGATACCGTGGTGCTCGGTGTGGTCGAAGAGCACGGTACAGTGTAGAGCATAGGTCTTGCATGTCTAGCTAGTGAGGTTGTCTCATCCTTGGCGGGTATACTTCCCTGAGAGGATCCACGCCATGTTCCCTTTCTCCCAATCCTCGTATTTGTGTCGGTAGTCCTCGAGTTCCCTAGCGAGACGAGGACCGACGAAGTCATCCACAGTTAGGAGTTAGGGTTAATTTTCTTGTTAGTAGCTAGGGTTAGTTGTTGCTATTATTGATTAGTTAAGTAGTTTAGTTAGGTTAGTATTCTAGATAGTGTTAGTGTGAAGCACTAGTTAGTATAAACTAGCAGTTAGGAGAATTAAATTAGTATTTAGTAGTATTAAGTTAGTAATTAACTAGTGTTAGGCTAAGCAATATTAATTAGGATCTAAACTATTATGATGTTCGTATAAATTAACATATAGTTAGTATAAGGTTGGATTAGCCTATGAGGGTGGATTAGGCTAGGATAAAGTGAGAGGGGTTATGTGGTTGGATAAAAATCAAGGAAAAAAAAGACAAGGAACAATTCATCACTACCATCTCCTGAATCAACAGTAATGCTAGTTCGTGTGATTTTAGCGTAAGGAAGGTAGCCAAAAAAAACCTAGGCACGACGAGGCAAAAAAATGTGGATACGACGTTTGTGCATAGCATGCATGTCCTTGTTTTCAGAATAGATGGTCATGAGATTGATTTTTAATGTGGAGGCTTTGCCATTTAAGGTGTGGAGGGCATTTCATTTAAGCATGGAAAAGGAAACTCCACATTCACGTAGGCAATGTTTAATTTGATGAGCCTTCTCTTAGCTTACAAATGCCACCTTCATATGACTAATAGGCCCCATAATAGAAGAAAATTGACTAATTAATGTTCTTTTGACATCTATTCATTAATTAATTTCCTTTTTACTCATTTTAGGCTTAATATTCATCTAACATCTATTTATTAATTGATGTTCTTTTTTACTCACTATAGGCCCCTATTGTGCGTCGACAATTGTGACTAAAGGCTTTGTTGATGCCCCCATCCACTAGTAGAGAGTTTTAATTGATTAGAGTGGTGGGTTGGTAGGTTATTACTACACATATGCATTAGTTTCTTGTGGTTGGGCAGTTTGTCTTATTACATTGAAGTGAAGGAATCTCAATTTCCTCATTTACTTCACACTAGCATCTGGTATAGTGGATATGTTAGGGTCTTACCTAGCTTCACACGGGTCTCTTCACGGCCATGAGCCTCATGGATGGAAGCCTTGTTGAAATATGCAAGTGAATGGGTGTGTGTGTGGGAACAAGCCCTTAGTAGCAAGAGACTGTAAAAGGGAGTCTAGAATTAAGTGGGTAGCAATGAAAAGGTGAGAGGAATCTACTAATGAGAGAATCAAGGGTAGCATGAGTGAATATAGGGGTGTGGAAAGATTCTAGG
Source organism: Cibotium barometz (assembly GCF_041138505.1). Lineage (NCBI taxonomy): Eukaryota > Viridiplantae > Streptophyta > Polypodiopsida > Cyatheales > Cibotiaceae > Cibotium > Cibotium barometz. Next base: position 17,226,926 of record NC_141057.1, on the reverse strand, counting down.
AAAAAGTCTCCCCCAGATGTAAAAGGGAGTCTGGAATTAAGTGGGTAGCAATGAAAAGGTGAGAGGAATCTACTAATGAGAGAATCAAGGGTAGCATGAGTGAATATAGGGGTGTGGAAAGATTCTAGGAAAAAGTCTCTCCCAGATGTAAGGGAGGTGGCACAGATCAAGGAGAAATCAATGGGATTAGATGCTTGGCATCATTTGGATGTAGAGCCTATAAATTGAGGCATTGGCCTAATGATAAATTGTTGGTTTTTTAGTATCAATGCCTACATTAAGCTATTAGATTAATTGCTTACTAATCTTGTCTTAATCATCATCTAATCATTAATTATATTGATTCTTACATTTGATCCACCATAGCTCATCACATGTGCTGTAAATTTAACATGGTATTAGAGCCAAGCTTAGGATTCATCTGATTTTTGAGCCTAATTACCCTACTAATTACTTTACTAATCATGATTAGGATTCAAACCTATTTTTACTCTCTTTTCAACCATTCTCTGCACCCCCAGCTGGTGGAGGAGCCCCCTCTCCTTCCAGCCTTAAAATTAAGCAAAGAACTCTTAGCCACACATAACTATACTCCCCACGATTCAGCACATCACTTCAATTTGTCAGATCGCTGCATAGAACTCCCGAAATTTGTGATTTTACAGGTGCCACTTTTTTAAAGCAATTTGGAGATCTACACTTACACAAGGTAAATTGGTCTAATTCCTCTTAGCCCCAACGATTTTCAAGGGTGCTCTACAAGTTGGTGATCTCAGATTTGAGAAATTCCTCAAGGAGAAGTGGCATCAAGCTCTGCATCAAGTCTGCAAGTGACTTTGGTAAAACAGAGATTAAGCATTCAATTTTTGGTCAAATCTTTTGTTTCTTGGCTTGATCCTCTACTAGACTAACTGCTATTGGTGTATTTTAAAGGATTTGACCTCATTTGAACTCTAAGGCACCAGATCTAGCCTCCCCGTACACTCTATTTTCTACACACAAAATAGAATATTATTTTACTAATCAGTGATTAATTAGCACTAATCATTATATTTTGATACAATTGATGGTTCAAATTTACCATTGGGTATTTGATACAGATCCCTATCACATTAGATTGCAATTTGGAGATGGTTTGATATTCCAACCATTTAGTACATATGTGAGTTACCCTTGGCTTTATGTAATTTTTGGTGAATTCATGCTGATAAACTTGTTGTAATCATCATTAAACATTAGATTGGAGTTGTAAAAGGGTAGACACTGCCCTTGAATCTTGAATTGGATCAAGAGGTAAGACCCCCTTCACATCATCATGAGAAATACACAAGAAATAGCTAAATTTAACGAGGAGCAGTTCCATATATGGCAAAACAAAGACCATGTATCTACTCATGAGGAAGAATCTATGGGGGCTAGTTGAGGGAAGAGATGAATGTCTAGAGGAGCATGGGGAGAATGAGTGGAAGAGCAAGAATGAGAAAGAATTAGGACTCATTGCACTCAGCTTAAATAATGAAATCATTCACCATATTGCAGGGATACAACAAGCTAAGTATGCATAGGATGAACTTAATAAATTATTTGGCACTCAAGCAAAAAAAATCAAAGATAAATCTGCTAATGCAATTCTACAAACTTGATATGAAGGAAAGTAAACCTCTAACCACACACTTGAACAAATACAAAAGCATTAAGCAATAACTGGCAGCCATTGGTAAGAAGGTAGAGGATGATGAGGCACTAGCAGTGCTTTTGAAGAGTGTGGACAAAGGAGAGTATGAGAACATTGTGGCAACCTTAAAGAATGTACCATATTTGAAGCTGCATGAGATAGAAGGAGCTCTACTAGAGCAAGAGAATAAAGTCAAAGAGAAGAAAGGGTTGGACCCAACAACTGGAAAGGAGAGAGCATTCTACACCCGAGGAGGACTATTACGAGGTCGAGGACGAGGAAGAGACAGGGGAGGAGGAAGGACCTTCACTTGCCATAACTGTGGGAAGCCAGGACACATGGCTAGAGACTGCTACAACAAACCAAATGAAGAGGGATCGACATCGGCAAACTTCATGGAGACTCCTAAAGTAGAAGAGTCAGGACATCTTTTCTAAGAGAGGAAGAGAGAGAAACCCCACAACCCAATGTAACCTACCCCAATAGAGTAAAACCACCTCTGGGCCACCAATGATGTAGGCCATGTGGTAGATGTATGTGTGAGCACTTTAGTCAAGGTCATGGGCACTTGTAGTAGCCTTGGACACATAGAGAGAGAGTGTCAAGGACTATGAGTTAGGGACTTGAGGCACTCGTCGTGGGCTACCAAGTAAGAGGGAAACTTGCTATAGGGTCTAGGTGTGCTAGAGTTATTCACTTGAGGGGAGGTGTTAAAATATGTAGGTGAATAGGGGTGTGCGGGAACAAGTCCTTAGAAAGAGACTCTAAAAGGGAGTCTGTAATTAAGTGGGTAGCAGTGAAAAGGTGAGAGGAATCTACTGATGAGAGAATCAAGGGTAGCATGAGTGAATATAAGGGTGTGGAAAGATTCTAGGAAAAGGTGCCCCCAAATGTAGGGGAGGTGGTACAAATCAAGGAGAAATCAGTGGGATTAGATGCTTGGCATCTTGTGGATGTAAAACCTATAAATTGAGGTATTAGCCTAATGAGAAATTATTGGTTTTTGAGTATCCATGCCTACATTAAGCTATTAGATTAATTGCTCTCACTAATCTCATCTTAATCATCTAATCACTTGCTAATTATGTTGATTCTTACATTTGATCCACCATAGCTCGTCACATTGCTCCAAATTTAACAAGCCTCGTGCCTCTCGGACTTCTTTGTGTTGCCTCTCCAAAAGTGTGAGTTCTCTGTCCTTGGACTTCTAGTTTGATGTGAGCTTCATATCTCTCGATCTCCTCAATGTTTCTCCTGAGGTGTATTCCTCACACTTCCCAATCCATAATGAATCATTGGGTTGATCCCATCTTTCTGCATGTTAGGTGTTAATAAGTGGAGTTGTGCCTTCAGCCTCCTTAGTGTGGCTCTTGGGATGTGAACCTTCACAAGGATGAGCCTCATGAGCATGAATGTCACAAGCATGTGCCTCACGGGCATGGACCTTCACAAGCATGAGCCTCATGGGCATGAACCTGATAGCATGAGCCTCACAGGTGTGAACCTTCACAAGCATCAGACTCATGGGTGTGAACCTCACAAGCATGAGCCCTCAGGGGTATAAAGCTTCACAGAGTTTTCCAAGTGCACAATATATTGGTTTATTCAGAAGAGCTACACAATTACACTCAACTTTATAGCAGCCACTTGAGCTTTACACACATCTACAATTGAATCCATTAACACATTGATCTAATCACAATAATCTAGACTACATTGATTTGAGGTCACTCATGTTTGTGAGAACCAACTCCAAAATTAGGCCATTCCATCCTTGTGCATATATTTGGTTTATCATATCTTGCATATACATGCATCCATGCACACTCATCTTCATACACAATCATAGTTCCTTAGAGGAGTGCATGCTAAATTGGTTATCATGTATTCATCTTCAAAGTCATTATTATCAAGTTTTCACTTTGTGATGCTCTCAAGTTTTTGCTTTGTGTTGTGAACATTGATAAGTTGAATAGTGAAAAATGTAATTCTTAATTTGGTAAAGTGATAACGTGATGCTGTATGCTTCATTGTAATAGTTGATAACTGTGTGCATAATCCCCTATACCAAAGGAAACACACTTGTACAAGCATTTAAACTACCTACACTTCATGCAAGTATTCACATAAAAAACACCCAAAAAATCAAAAAACATTTTGAAAACACCAAATAAAGAGAACAACAAAAAACACAAAAAAGTGACACACAAAGATCACTACCTAAAACCCTAATGAATAAAATGAACAAAGAAACAAGTAACACAACTATACCTTCACTTCCATGAATAATCCCAATGATAAGATTAAGGGTTCTCGCACATAGAATTCTCTCGACATCCCACATGCAATGAACCCAAGAGAAGACCATAGGACTCTGTCCATCCTCCTCCAAGCAATATGCAAACCCTCAACCAAACAGACCTCTCTATTGCAACACAACCTCACACCTTCTCACTAGCTACATGGCAAGGAGAAGGGCCAAGGGATCTTCCACCCTTGCAACACACACTCTCTCTCACACAAGAACTAACAAGAGGGAAAGGGGAACAAGAGGAGGATTTGCACAAGAGAAAGCTCACACTCTCACTCAAGGACAAGACACAAGAGTGGATTCGAACTCGAGGGTAGAGGGGAATGTGCACTCCCTCACCCATTCCTTCATTATATAGAAAATACATAGCCACATGTCAAGCATAGATGAGATTTCATGGATTGCACCAATGAGGTGTGACTAAACCCAATCACCTTCATGCCTAAGGTATAAACCGTATAATATGTGCACCAAATGAATAATACAACGTGAACAAATCACGTGCACATGCACCTAGAGTGGACAATGAAGCGTAATGTTGGCCTAAGTGTTAACCCTCCCAAGGGCTAACATTCCCCCACCTCACATTTGGTCCCGTCGGATATGGGAAAGGATCTGTAAGGGGAAATTACAAGGAGGAAATATATAAGAGATAGAATCATGAAGCACAATAGGTCGAAGAAGATCAAAAGATGTGCTGATGAAGTTCATGTCAAAGAAGGAGGTATAGGAAGTTCCCCCACCTCTAATGTGGAGCACATGTCGATAAAGAGAGGCGAGAGGCTCCCCCACCTGATGAAGGTCATGTCAAGGAAGGAGGTATAGGAAGCTTCTTCACCTCTAATGTGGAGCACATGTCGATGAAGAGAGGCGAGAGGCTCCTCCACCTCTAGTGTGTAGCCCATCCACCAATATCCCAAATGAAGATAGGGAACATAATGGGTGTCCATGAGTGTGTGCATGGATCCCAAACATATGTTGCTAAGGTGGGTTCCCTAGCAAACTACAATGTTAAAGAAATGGTCAATCGCGAGGGTATGGTCCAAGGATCATCCAATATGGATCCTAGATCCCAAATAAAAGTGGCTAGATATGGTACTCTGCAAAGGCCATAGATGTATACGTATCATGAATGAGAAGGCCTAATGATGATACATGTGGAGTTAATGACTCCAGATAAGGCATAGAATTAGAATGTTTACAAAGATGCCATTCCTCCATGAATGTATCATGAAGTAGGGAGAAGTCCTCCTGATAAAAAGAGCAAGTCAAATAGTCAGTGTCGAGGCTTTTTGCTGTATAGTGTCCATAGACACTTGCTCCAAATGATCTAAAGTGGATGTTGAGGATGAGGATAGATGTAGCTCAACTTGATGGGTGCACTAGACAAAGCACATGCCACCTCACTAGAAAGCACAAGATGTGCATCATGGTGTAACACCTCCATGTGAAGACGAGATAGAAACAATCTATGTGATCCTAGAGTAGTAAGAGGTAAAAGGGAAGGCCATGTGATGAGCTATATACAATAAAGAGCCTCTATACACCATAACATGATGTGTGCACCATGTGTTCCCAAAGATCACACAAGCAATATCCTCCCATGCCACCCTCAAGAATGGAATTGAATCCCAAATATCCTCATAATATCAAAGCATTTGCATGAAACTAGTGATGCAAGTGTGGTCATGGGGGATGGGTAGCTAATAAGGCAGTAACACTAATGAATCCATGCTAGATCACAAAAAAGAATGGAGCATAAAAGGAGGACATGTGATCAATGTGCATGTGCTAATGTTTGTGCCTATGTGCACACAAATGGAGGGGTACAATGTGATCCACTTATATCTCCATGAAGTCCTGATACAAGAATGAGTGGTCAAACACTAAGTAAAATATGTGGATTCTATGTGCTAAATTATCCAAATGATTGGAAAAAGTACTACCCCCAAAGGTGAAAATAAGAGCTAGCTAAGAATCAGAATTGTTGAGTGATCTTCAATGTAAAATGTTTTTCTATTGCCCTTAGCAAAAATAGTGTAAATGTAACAATTAGTAAAAATGGGAGGGGGATATATTTTGGAAAAAATGGTTAGTAAGTTAGACATATTAGTTTAAAAAAAGTTTTTGAAAAAGGTGTAAGACAAAATATTAGTAAAGCAAGTTAGTGGGAGCTAGGAGATGATGAGAGGGTTAGTGGTGAATGAAGTGTGTGTTAGTGTGTGTGCATATGTGTGTGTGTGTAAGTGGGTGAGTGTAATTGTGTATGTGTGTTTACTGTGTGAGTTAGTAGGGTAGGGGGTTAGGTGGGAAAAGAGGAAAAATATAAAAATTTTAAATGGTGGAAGGGAAATGTGTGGAGGGGAGGGAATAGGGGCTTATGTGGATAAGAAAGTGACTGGAGGGGAGACAAGGAGGGGGATATGTGGATAAGAAAGTGACTGGAGGGGAGACAAGGACGGGGGTATGTGGAGGAGGAGGGGATAAAGAATATGTGGTATAGTTAGGATTTTTTTTTAATAAATTATTTTAAGGGACTTTAGCTGATTTTCTACTATAGTCGGCTCTCTGATTTGTGATGAGTGTCGATTTCCTCTTAAGCCTCACACCACAACCAATCGTTTCCTAGGTCCAAGAATAGACCTAGAACCGAGAGGGGGAATGTTAATCCAAGGTTAATGGAACCAACAAAAACATCTTTTCAAGAGCTTGCACACAATGGATAATAGAGAAGTCATCTCATCAACAACGAGCTAAGAAGACACATCCATCTTGTGAAAGAGCTAAGAAAAGGGCTTGGACATTTGCAGTCAAGAAAGGGTGGCCACACACATCGAGAACTATCAATTGGTCAGCCAAACCATGCAATGTTAACCCAAAGCGGGACATTAGATGCATGTATCATGCCCTAATCTTGCATTTGCACTTCATGTTATACTGAATGGGGATATCATGGATTGTATAAACGCCATCTTTCTATGCACTTCATGAAAGATCTCTAGTTACTTCTCATTATTTCACATTTTAAGTGTTGGCACCCAACTTTAGTGAGTGTGAACACCCGTGGCATGTAAATAAGTGACTTTAACTAATGAGAAAGAGTCATTCCCTTGCATTTTGATTGAGAGTGTGCTCTAGATCTTTACCCTATCCTCTTGTTCTCTTAGTAGTGCTTATGTGAGAGTGAATGTGTGTTAGAGTTCTACCCTCTTGGTCTTGTCATATCTTGCTAGTGAGAGAGTGAGAGTGAATGTGTGTTAGAGTTCTACCCTCTTGGTCTTGTCATATCTTGCTAGTGAGAGAGTGAGAGTGGGCTATTGTCCTTGCATAGTGAAGCATGGTCTTGCAACAATGGATAGTGTCAAGCTCTACATAGACAACTTTTGTGGTGACAACGGAGGTGGGTCTTCTCAAGTGCTAGCTTGCATTCGTGCGGTTGCCTCTTCCATGAGATGATGGGTAAGCAACTAAGTTTCCCACGACATGCGAAAGGTGAGTACTCTTCACTTGGTTGGTTTCTTGGTTTCTTGTTAGTGAGTGTTGTGTATTTGGGCTTTCCACACATATAATACCAAACATTCCATGAGGAAGAAGATCTTCATGCACTACATGATTCATTCATCTCTGAAAAGCCTCCACCACCATCTGGGGGATAAAGATAAGCACGGAGAAGATAAGGACCCCACCTACCTTGTGTTTAGCCCCATCACATCATACTTATAAAGATGAAGGTGAAACTAACCCACCACTAATAGAGAGTGATTTTCCTTTTACCTCTTTTGATTTCATAACTAACCCACTAGACCTTAAGGAACCACTAGATGGCTAGCTAGAGACTGAACCTTCTACTCAATACCATAAAGAGGAGCCAAGAGATTAATGGAAAGAATAAATCTTATATTTATGAGGAAAGATAATTAGAATAGGTAATCCTTTTCTCAAGCCCCATCTCATTATTGAGATATCGAGCTCGTCTAGTGAGGCGGTGGACACTGATGACCCGCCTGGGGGATAGGCCCCACACTTACACCACTGGCATGGTTGGTGAGATCTTGGGCGATATGCGGCTAGTGGGATGACAGGCTGTGTGATAGCCATTCTAGAGACTGGTATAGTTATAGCGCCAGCTCATTTAGTTGGGTTCACACTATAGAGAACCCTTGTATGTATTTGGTTGAGTACCTTTCATATTGTGTGTACTCTTATCTTTGTATATGGTGTGTTGAGTGTTGAATGAAGAAGAAGAAGATTTGCAGCCTCTCACCTTGTGTGTTCTCTATTAGGGTTTTGTGAGTGTGTGTGTGCTTGCAAGAGCTCAAGCTCTCTTCCCCCCTGCATCTTTTCACTCATGAGGCAAGCCCCTTTATAGATAACACCATTTGATCTAACAACACCGATTGAAGTTGAGGCCTATGTAAATGCCCCATGAGTAGTAAATCTTCCATATCCATTGGTAGGGGATTGGCTGGAGGCAATGGAACTTACACATATGAACCAACCAGAGGCCTTTGGGCAAATATAGTAATAAGAATCTCTAGGCTTGCAAATCCATAGCTTGATGACTTGTTGGAAATTAGAATTGTGATATTCATGATTATTCATGCTTACACGAGATGGAAGCAGGAGAATTGAGAAGAGTCATGAGGTAGCTAATGAGGACATATGGCTGATACTAATGGCCAAGTACTAGTATATCAAGATTTGGTAATCTAGATAGCCTAGAGGGTTCCCATCCTTGCTATCAAGTAATGTGCTACTATCTACAGAGCCACACCGAGACATCTAAGGATTGATTCTCTGTAGATGCTGATAAAGAAGAAGATTTATAAAGAGGGAATTCAAGGAAAGGACCATCTTTAATTTTCCCTACTTTGAGCACAACAAGTTCAACACTCTTAATAGACAATATCAATATATGCCCACCAAAGTATAAGCTTGGAGGGCCATGCTAGGTCTTGTAGTCTCACCAACAACAATGAAATTTTTCAAGCTGATCATCCTTTTGATCACGACACCCCCAAGATGAATATGTGCACAGTTATAACTGCAAAAGAATGACATTCAATCCAAACACAAGGCCATGAAATAGTGGGATAATGTACTACTATCAGAGGCTAAGATATCTTTTCTCTTAGATGCACACTACATTCGAAGACATGATCAACATAGGTTTTTGAAAGGCACTTACTTCCTCATAAGAACAATTCAAATTCTCTAGATAAAAAGCAAAGAATATCTAGGAGAACATGCCCTCTGTGGTAGTAAGATTTTGAGGACAAAATCTACACAAGGTAGGGGGGATATTAATCCCATTTTGTGGTTAGCCTATAGCATCTCTCCACCACTACGTATAAGAGATGGCATAATAAGTGTCATGAAACAATGCTATAAAAGTTTTAATCATGAGAATGGTTACCCATGCCCAATTCTGAGTAACTCTTGTAATCATTTGGCTCATTTCTTTTTAAGTTTTGGGAACCATCCAAGTGTGAAAATGAGCCAATTGTATAAATACCAATTTCTCATAATGCAAAGATACAATCCTCCTTTGTGCCAATTAAGTGTGTGCTTATCTCCTTTCTCTTTTTGTTCTGTTTATGGGGTGCGTGAAAGTTGAGAAGAGAGATCAATGCTTTGATTTTGGTGCATGTTCCTCTTGTGCTTGTGTCTATGAGTGTAAGAGTAGAGAGGAGTGAGAGTCCTTGTGATGAGGGAGAGTGGCAACCTCATGGTGCATGTTCCTCTTATGCTTGTGTCTATGAGTGTAAGAGTAGAGTGGAATGAGATTCCTTGTGAGGAGAGTGGAAACCATTTGGTGATAGCATGAGGGAGGAGGCAAACACTATAATATGTCGAAGGCATAGCAACATTTTCTAACAACGTTTCAACAATGTTAAGGCAGTGGGAATGTCAGGGCTTCTTGTCTCACTACTCAACTAGCGAGACAAGATGCCCATAAATGTCAATGCTTAGTGATGTTGGGGATTTTTGTCTCACTGCTTAGCAGTGTTGAGGTAGTGCCTTTTGTCTCACTAGTCACAGTAGTGAAATGGCGACATCATTTTTATAGCAGTGAAATTTTGTTGCTTGAGCAACAACCATAGTAGCGAAATTTTGCTAGTTTACTATTAAAAAAACTCTAGAGAGTGAATGGGGACTGATTTTAGATTATACATATCATACTTATACATAAAGAAAAGATGGTTTTAAAAAAACATTATTCAAATCCTTAAAGCCGTGTTTTAAAAAATAGATAGTTTGAAAGAAACATTTTGAATTAAATAATTACATAAACAATTTTGAGATCATGAGTCCATCCCATTTTGTAATAAATCCATTTATGTTACTTCATCAATCTCTACATCTAATAAAAGCTCAATGAAAAGATGGGATTTAATGTTAATATCACTATCATTATCAAATGAAAACATTGTCAGTAACTCATCATCTTGTTTGAAATCATGTTCCTCATCCTCTTGATGTTCCTCATGCTCTTCATCATCTTCTTCTAATGAGTCGATTTGAGGTAGTACTTGCACCTTATCCAAAGTTCTGGCCTCAACATCTTGACCTTGAAAGATATGCTTTGAATGAGGGGAAAATTATATACCATACCACCACTTTGGATCAATTTTATCTGTAAGAAACACAATCTAAAATTACGAAGCAAAGGGGTTATCATTAGTCATTCTTGAAATCTACACATTCATTATACTATAGCATGATTTATTGGTGATTGGTTTGGGTACTAACCTGTTTGACAAGTGTTGAGGTGGTACAAAAGTATCTTTTTCATCACTCTAAAACTTAGTAATAAATTTGAAAAAAATCATTTGGATGTTTCTTTACGGTTTCTTGAGAACCTCTATATAGAGCCCATATATCTCCTTGAACCATTTGGCATCAAATATGAATAGAATAAACGCTCTAAACCCAACCTGAAGAATATCTTAAATAGTTCTACAATACTCAAGATTGTGGAACTATTTGGCATTAAATATGAATAGAATAAATTCTCTAAACCCAACCTGAATAATATCCTGAATAGTTCCACAATACTCAAGATTGTCCTCTATGACATGGGTTTCATGTCTAGGAGCTTAACCTTATTGCTCAAAACACTACTACACGATACTTATGTTCGGATGGCAAGTTTTGACTTTTCTTTCAGCATCGAAAATAATGTTTATATCATTGTGGGTAATAGCGTCAGAAAGAGTGCCAAAATAGATGTTGAAAAGTTCATCGATAAAAGCATCAGATTTTTTTTCCCATTTTTTTAAATTTCCAGCTTATTTATATCTTAACCAATATATATGTTTTTTTCTCACTTTTGGTATATACAAATACTAGTAAAAGTAAATAAAACCAACAAAAAAAAGAAAGTTTATCCTGTCGAGGTGATTCTTACAAAAACATATGCAGCACACTCTCTGTCCCCACGTACACACACACACAAACGTAGATCAAGGTCCTCGCACACTCCTTTTGCATATACATTACCATCAAATCACAACATGTGCATGTTTACAAAATCATAGTTGATCATTATCACCTCTCTCATCTTCAAAAAAATCATTGGCTCCAAAAAAGATCTATTTCGAGGAAAATCCCTCCATCTTCAAATCATGTAGGAATAGAAGATGCATCTATGTCAGCCTCTAGATATTCTAGCTCTCTGACTCTCGTTCCTCATTTGTTTTGCTGGCCCTATATCAATATCACCATCTACTGTGTTTGAGACATCTCTTGTGTCTAATTGTTTGATCTCTATACCTTTATCTAGCCCTTACTCTTGTTATACTTCAACATGCAGTGGAACTTGATCTTATTGGCCCACACCAATCTTTTCTTCATCTTCTAGTATTTTCATGTCTTCATATATTTGTTTACTACATGGTTCCACTTGGATTACAAACCACCATCTTAGATCTCTTGGGTCCTACTTAAAGATTATTTTCTCACAATGCTCTGGTAGCATAAATGTGTCTATTTGGTTTGTCCATATCTTTGTGGAGTCCACTTGAACTAATCCGGATTTAAATCTTTGTAAGGTTGCATGTGCTCTTGTTGTGAATACCTTGAACCACGTAACATCAAAGATAAACACATGAAACTTTCTAAAGCCAATCTCAATGATATCTTAGATGGTTCCAAAGTAATTGAGCATGTTCACATCCATGATTAGATCACTTGCACTAGTTTGCTTTCCTACATGAAATTTTCTTTAACACCATAATCGAATCTTGTTCTCTTCTTATCGATCCGCTCCACTTGAAAATGGTGTCCATGTGACCACAATGCTACAAATTTCTGGTACTAAAAGAAAATAACACATCGTTACTTTATGAAAAAGTTGTAAACAATATTTGGAGAGCATGTAAACATATGGAGGCTTAGAATGAATTAAATCGCCTACACGGTAGTCACAACCATATGCAAGCTCCTCTTCCTCATCTGTAATAACTTCACCCACGAAGTTTTTCTTCCTGTAAGGTTTTTTGGAGCCATGTACTTGATGGAAAATCTAGAAGTATAGCAAGCGATGAAGGTTATGGTTGGCGAGCCATAGTCTGACTCCTTCAAAAAGCTTGATGAGCTCTATTCCTTTCGTTCTTGGCCTCTCCATACCGCTCGATCCACTTTTGTATACTCCTTAAGTTTAAGATGCAAAATTTATTGATCTTATCTCATAATGCCATATCCATTCTTGTCTCAATTCCTTTTCCTTGTGGCTCTTCTCTAATTACCCTATCATCCTCTTCCGTTGACCACAGTTTAGGCATTTTAGGGTCTATGGTACTAAGAAACTCTGTGATGTACACGGGATTCTTGCACAAGCCATCCCATTGCCATACTTTCCTTAGGGCAAGATCTTATCTTTTAGTGTCGTCATGAACCTCTCCAAAAAGAACATCCAACATGAATGGAAACCCCTGCCAACCACCTCATCCACAACATGAACTAAGAGATGCATCCAGGTATGGTTAATATGTTGGTTGGGAGAAACTTCTCCACCATGGCATTTAAGTAGGCTACTTCCAAAGTTTCTTTTCTTATCTCCTTCAATGAAATCCAACGGACCATGGTAGTAGCCCTCTCCCCAATGCAGATCATCATCTTTATGCAGTGTGGGAAGGGAAGGTCATTCCTGATGATGTAGGTCACAAGATGCGGAGTTGTGTGAGGGAGCTATGTGGCATAGTGTTTGCCCATGACACTCTGACCAAATTCCTCTGCCTCAAATCAAGAACGAGTTCAAGCCTGCTGCCCCAAGTAGCTCGGAAGTACCTAACAAGTGGATCTACGATCTCATGAGATCTTGTATGAAACACAAGAGGTCCAATGTCACCCAAGGAGTGAAAATGGGGGGAAAAAAGCCTTGGTTTTGCAACCAAGAGACATGGGATGAGGAGGTGAGGAAGAACGCTGAAAATCCTCGAGCCTCGACGATATGTACAATAAGAGGAAGCAACGATAGAGCATGGGATCTCGCACCTTGGGAGCGGTGGATGTGACTCATTTTATGAGTATTTTGTAAGTATCCATGCTTTCTGTAGCCTCTTGTTTGTATGTCAACTAGTGTATAGTTGTATGTTTTTATTTATTTTTTATTTTCATGTATTCAGAAGAGGCTGGTTGGATGCCAGGCTACCGAGGTGGTGAAGCATTATGCATTCAAGTATGGCACTTGTGCCTTCCTTGAGCTCATTGAGAAAGACGGCAAAAATGTAGATTGGGCAACTGTGGTTTCAGTAAGTGCTTTGTACCATATGCCAATTTGATGTTTTGGTAAGTTTGTGTATGCTAATTTGTGGGTATTACATTGTTTTTGTAGAGCGCAATACCTAAGTCTCCCCATTGAGGTTAGCTCGTAGATTGGACACTACTTGAACTTGCATGTTATGCACATTTTTGGAATTGTATAGATCTTTTTTGCACCCCTTTTGGGCATGTATAGTTCCCTCTCATATGCGACAACTTTTTTGTATACAACATTTATCGTATAAGGATTGATGTCCAGCAATTTGTATCAATGTATCTAAGTTGTGGTTTGATATCTAGATGAAACTTGACTTTGTATCAATGTATCTTTGTTTTCCTTAATTCTTTTTAAGTTCATGTAAAACTTTAGTTGAATACAAATGCAATAAAGTCTTTACATATTTGGCATAATTATGCATCCAGGTACAAAACTGTACCTGGATGCACCATTATGCAAAAATATATATATATACCTATATCTGTCAAAAAAAGCATCAAAATGGGAGTCGAAAATTACTTGCGTCTGTCGAAATTTGCATCGAAATTTGCATGTGTCCGATCGGTATATAAGTCGGAATAAACGTTAATAAAGCATCGGAAACAGCGTCAAATACATTTTATTTCTGACGTTTATTTCTACGTATATTATGATATCTTTTTCAATGCTCGTTTCGACGATGTTTTGACGGTTTTATAGCGACGCTACTTCCAATGCGCATATAGACTCATAAATTTTACAAGCACTTCTTTTTTGTCGAAAAAAATGTAGGTATATGTTTATCTTGTAGTAGTGAAAGTCTCTATAACACCACAATCAAATGTGTTTCTTTTATATTAATCCACATACTTCAAGCAAAAGTGCCTTCTCTCTTACCATACTCTATTATATAATTTGTACTAACATTAAACAAAGCCATGATATTTAGTATAGTACATTAAACAAGGTATATAAAAATCAAAGCATGAGAAAGAGATGAAGGATTTACTTACTTGAGGATCACATCCGTGTCCATACTCATGCTCTTCTCTTATGATTATCTCTCCATTTTTAATGCCGTTAATATTTCCTTATGAAACTATTCTTTATTGATCACACTTGGGAGTATTGCACCAGAAGATGTAATTGGCTAGTGAGTATTATTCTAGGAACGTTTTCCTCGATCATACACACTTTCTCAATAGCATTGAGATTAGCCATCTCAATGGATGTAGGATCTATCTCCTTTGAGGATATATACCTACATACATAGCAATTATGTATACTATTTATCATACATAACTTGTGACTATATGAGAATACTAAATATTAAATGTAACTTAGATAGTGAATTTAAGATAAGATTCATACTTCACCAAGTTTTTCATTGTAAATAGCCTCTCTCACCTTCTTATATCCACAACTAACTATAGCTATTAAAAGAATAAACTATATATAGAAAAAAACATAAAGTTAGTATATGAGCCTACAAATTACGTAGCATAAAGTGAAAATGAATAAAATAATATTTGAATACCTATAATATCTTGTGCCAATCATGTGTCTTGAGACCATATAATTGCACCTCTCCTTTCTTTTTTGTCTTTGGGAAAGCACCCTTCAATGAATGTATTGCTCCTATTGGTGTACAAAAAGAGACAGTCACGCTTTTCACCTTACTTTGCTCCTTCTGGGTTAATACCCATGGTGCCTTTGGTATAAACATGTTAGTCCACGCCACAATGACTTAGCTAACAACTCCCTTATGGTGCATTAGGACATTTTGGAGGTCATTCGTAGGGCCTTCTAAGAAAATCGTCGATTCTTATTTTCTCTCTCTAAAATAAATCTTGAAATGTTAAAATAAAGAGAATGTAAAAGTCATAAAAGTGTAGTCTCTGAGCCAAAGGTAAATTTTCTCCTAGAGGCGGGCGTCTTAAAATTCATTGGAACCTTCTTTAAAATGATACATTCAAAACTGCAAGAATAAAGTTAGTTCAGGAGGATATTATTACACGGAAGACAGTTTGAAGGGAATTAGAACCTTCATCTCCAATTTCAAAAGAGAAATACAAGCCTTCTCTCACCACAACCAGTCATATTCTTTCACTTTGCCTCATATAGTATACTTACTCATTCTTAGAACACTCCAATGGAGAACAACCATATACACACTCATTCTATTGAAGAGTCTAATCATGAAAGCATTAAGAGAAAGTACCATCTACACATTGATCTAGATAGTGTGTATGCGCCTATTCAAAAACGCAGAAGTGGACAACTATTGCTCTCATCAGATGTCAAACATCATATGAGGTTGTCGGGGAAGCAACACATAAACCTTTGGTGTGATGGCTCCATCTATCCTATTGACCCCCGTATTGCTTCACATCCTCCCTTTTTAAGTCCCACAACTCTCTTACGTTTTATAGGTGATGGCGCCAAAGGCTTACTAGGATATTGCAAGTCAATTTCTTACATGCAAGAAAGAGAGAGGCATTATTCACAACACTTAGCAAATGAGCTTCTTGACTTGCCTGGTGAATGCAAGACACATAAAGCTAGATTGGAAGAACAAGAATGTCAAATCAACAGACTAATAAGTGACCTCTGCAAATATAGAGAAAAAGACACAATCATTGGACCGCGCATACGGAAAAGAAAGCTCAAAAACGTTGAGAACTTGAGGCTCAGTTCTGGAGACCTGAAGAAGAGAATCCAAGCCATAAGGTAAGATTTCACTCAATGCATTCCCATTCACATGTATTCTATGTTAGTAGTTAATATTATTTTATTTGCAAGGCTTCTTTGTGATTTACATGTTCTCTATGTTAGTAATGAGTAGTGCTGTATTTGTAGGGTTGTTATACATCCTCTAGCAAAGCAAATATCAATCCCAATCTTAATCTAGTAAAGCAACTAAAACCATTCGTGACATCAAGAATGGCAAGAGAAATTATAAAAGAGAAGAAGTTTAAGGTGGTTTAACGAGATATGTGGATGAATTTGTAACCAACAATATAGTTTCAGCTGCGGATATTCAATCCACCATGGATTCAAGTGGAGTCAGTCACCCATAAGGGTTATTCAATCCACCATGGATTCAAGTGGAGTCAATCATAAGGGTTAAAGTGCCATCCAGAAGTCACTCCTTAAGGCCAAAGGCATTAAAGCAAAGCTACTTCCAACACCTATAAAATTTTGGAGACATAGGGAGGAATTAAACACAGAACAGCTTCACTATGTTGGTCAGAGTTTTTAAGGGAGAAGGTGGCAGCATATTCTACAATAAACACAACAATATATTCATGGACTTGGAGCTCTTGCAAAAGAGAATGGTGGAGTTCTATGATATTACATTTGAGGAGATAGGAGGTGTACTTCAGTTTGTCATCAAGCTTGATGAGTGCGAGATTATCAAGGAGAAAAAGATGGAAAGGGTCACAATAACACTTATGAATAGGGCTCTTTGTAATTGCAATAGGGATGATCCAAAGTATTTTAGTGTACAGTCCGAGACGAACATCTGGTGGCTAGGTTCATTTGAGGTCAAGAAAGAGGACCATGAATCCTTGTTTTGGGTATTTCATCAGACACATACCCCCAATCTCATCAAAGAACATATGAATGCAACCAAGATGCTCCATGTAGAGGAAAGGAGAGACTTTCAAGTCTAATGGCATCTTGCAGGTGACTTGAAGACTCTCAAGTGCTTATTTAATTACAGCAAAGGTGCCAATGCAAAGTCTCCAATCCTTTACTACATGGACTCCACAAGGGTGACGGACTCTAAGTGGTGGAGATGACCACCGAAGAGACAAATTTTGGATGGGAACCTTAAACCAGTGTTGTTTGAGATTCCTCTTTCCAATGTGCATATATGCACACTTCATGCTTTGTGTCGTATCATAGAGAAATTGGTATATCTCCACATTGGCTTTGCTTGGAAGGTCAAGAATGTAGCAAAGAGGAAAGAAGTCATCCGTGCATTGGAGAAGGTGCTATCAGAAATTGGACTACATGGAGGTAATGTCAAGATTCTGAAGAAGGACACTAAAAAGTCATCAAATGAAAAGGAAGTTCCAATGAAGCCCTCTATTGGAGGTGTTAAGGCAAGAAGATTTCTTTCCAAGCCAATGAATAATCAGCAACACAAACCTACAAAGTTAGGAAAAAGCAATATACAACAACCTATACAAGCAGAATCGAATACCAACAGTGGAAAAAGCTTCATAATGCAATGAAATACCATGACGGTGCTTCAAGGAATGTCAAAAGCATATGTTTGGTGTTCAATTGATACTCTGTTCCAAATGTGTGAGAAAGTCAACTTCAATGAAATACCATGATGGTGCTTCAAGGAATGTCAAAAGCATATGTTTGGTGTTCAATTGATACTCTGTTCCAAATGTGTTAGAAAGTCTACTCCCAGCAAGACAAAAAGAGCTTTCAAGACAACTTACAAGCATTCAGAGCTGCTTGGACTGACACCAACATTACACACTACATGGTATGTTTCTAGCTTACTGTTGTTTCCTAGCCCTCGATGCTAACTTACATTGTATATTTTCTTATGCAGCATATTCTCTACAACCACATGCCTTACTTTATCAAACAAGTACAAAGATCCTAGCATTTGGAATACACAAGGTCTCGAGAAATCACACAATATGGCTGGAAATGCATATTTAAGGCACACACAACATGGTGGTGGAAAAACTAAGGCAAACAGCCTACAAGAAGTGTTCTAATGGTTCTATAGAAGGATACTACAACAAGTACACAAAAAAGAAACCTTGAGGTCATCCAAATTGATGCAGACGCTCAGACATATGGAAAGGAAGAGATTAAAGTGTTTCGAAGAATTTAAAAACTCAGATGCCATACAAGCACAAAACAAATGGAGAGAACAAAAGTTTTTTGTTAATCATCGTTGGAGAGATAGATGTAACACATAAGTCTTTTACAATGTATATTTCCATTCTAATGACTTTTGCAATTCCTGTGGTTCTGGCTTTCATTTATACCTTAGCAAACGGTGTTTGCCATACTCTTCTAGTTCCTCTAGGTTTGCTATGCCTAGAGACAATGCTACTATAGCATATGTATGAAAGTAACCCCTTCGGTTGTGCTGGCATAACCAGGGTAGCATCCAAAAATATCTTAGGCAGTAGACTTTTCTATCAAAATAATCTTCACATAACTTTTAGGAATAATTATTCCACCTAGGAATAATTATTCCACCTAGGAACAGGGACAATGTCTTGAATAAAAAATTTGCAACTCTCCCTTCTTGGCTCATGGCATTGTGGTAGATTATCATCTTTGCCTTAGACAATTTCGATAGGTAGTGAGAGAGAGCTGCGTCTCGGCCACATCACTCCCTGCAAGAATTCATCATTGACTTCAAATGTACTCTGCAAAACAAAATAATTAAGGAAACGTAAATCTACATATCACATTCACACACACACAACACACACATACACAAAGAGAGAGAGAGAGAGAGAGAGAGAGAACCTGAGTCTCATATGTCACAGGAACAGTTGGTCTTACCAAAGGTTAATAGAACTTTTACTATCTTCTCCTACTCTGTTCATCCATTCCTTTGTGGAGTCATTCAACTTATCATAGCCATATTTGGCCTGAAGCTCCATGAAGGTTTTATCATCTGGCACAAAGCAATCCTCTAAGAACTTCTGTGCTTTGCCCAAACATATGTTGAGACACTCCTTACTATTGTAATTTTCCTACAATGCTAAGTCATCACTCTCTTCTAAGACAAAACCACTGCCCTCTTCCTAAAAATTGGCAATAGCACATAGAGCATAATCTTTCCTAAGTCTCAAAATATTCTGAATGTCAGATAAGAGTACATAACGTTTGTTATCCACAACAAATTCTGGCAACATTGGCAATACTAGACCACACTGGTCCACTTTAAAGAGATCTACATCCACTTTAAAGAGATCTACATCCAGAGGTCTCTGTATTGTGCACGTCTTAAGAGCAACAAAATCCATAGAATTCGCCTCCTCTTCCTCCTAGCTGTATCTCTTCCTCAACTCATGCCTCTTCAGAAGGTAACTTATCTTCTTGGGGAAACTCATTCTTGAGTAGCGCCTTCATAGAGTAGTTCTTCACCCCTTTCAGGAAGCTCTTTATATAGAGGCAGTGCAAGTAGTAGAGGAATCCAAATGGCTCATACAATAGCCTGCAGCAACTTAAGTGCAAGGTAAACCAAGTAGGCTTGTAGGAAGATGGGAGTTCCTGGTACTTCTTGTATAGAAAATTGTTTGCCTTTTTGCTTCGTGCACAATCCAGCAAGTGCACATAAGCCTGATTACTTAGCAGAAGCAGCCTCTCTTTGGATATTAATTTTTTGAAACCATCCGTGTGTTTCGATAGGTACTCTGCATGCTGGTCCAAAATCGACTCTACTGTGGCAAAGACTTGTTGAGCATCTCAGCAATAATGTGAAAGTCATCAGCAGCTCCCGCGTTACAAACAAACTCAAAAGTTTCTCATCAATTAAGGCAAGATCATTGCTCTCAAAAATCTCCTCCTTCTTGTCCTTCATGTCAGTGCTAAGAACTTACTCCTTCTTCTTCTGCTTCTTCTTCTTTGGCATCTCAGTGTCAACAGTTGGCCCTTTCTCCTCCTTAGCCTCTGTTGAGAAATCGTAATCCCTCTTAACACAGAGCCTCTAGCGAGCAAGTCGTTTAGAAAGGGACACCATACTGAGAACACCTACTTTCGCCTGTCCATCTGCCTCCATATTCTAGTCTTCTCTGAATGGGGTTCCTTATCACTATGATCCTTTACAAAACGTAAAGGGGGGAACTTGATTCTCTCGGCTCCATAGTTGGAAATCCTTGATTCTCTGTCTGTCCTCTCACGAGGCTGTGGCTCCTCTATCCGTGCCATAACCTCCCCATGGTCGTCAAAAGTGAAGTCAATATATCTTTTCTTTGTGGTCATCAACAGCTTTGCAGACTTCATCCACGCGTCGCTCCTCCCCACAGCACTAAATTCAGGATCTAGCGTCGTGGCTCCCCGCCCTTAAACTTTCTCTATTCTGATTAGTAAGACACTGGCAGGAATTAGAAAAGGGGATCCAGCATCGTGGCTCCCCGCCTTAAGCTTTCTCTGTTCTGATCAGTAAGACACTGGCAAGAATTAGAAAAGGAGAGAACCCTCTGTTTATATTTGTGCAATTTGGCACGATAAAGCACCTCCATTACTACCCTTACAAGAGCCATATCGTGCCAAACTGCACAAACCTCTCTCTCTCTCTCTCTCTCTCTCTCTCTCTCTCTCTCTCTCTCTCTCTCTCTCTCTCTCTCTCTCTCTCTGTGTGTCCTTTGTGCGTCCTTTCTATGTGTGTGTCCTTTGTGCGTGTACGTGTTAGACCATACAAGCAAGGCATCTATCATAGTTAGTGTGGTTTGGCATGATAGTGAACTTGTGTTAGACATGCAAGCACCAGCCATATCATGCCAAACTATAAAAATCTCTCTCTCTCTCTCTCTCTCTCTCTCTCTCTCTCTCTCTCTCTCGCAGTACTGGATGTGTATGTCTTTGTTGTATGTGTTTCTTCTTGTTGTGTGTGTGTGTGTGTGTGTGTGTGTGTGTGTGTGTGTGTGTGTGTGTGTTAACCTATGGCGGACGCACTATGTTTTACGTCATTAATTTAAATATTCTGAGTCATGGGCCGGGCTTGTCGGCACCATATATTAAGGATAAAGGGATTGGGTGATCGCCGATGAGAGGCGCACCTTGGATATCAGTAGGATAAGGGTTAGGGTCGGCCGGCCATGTATGGGCGCCCAAGTGTGAACGGCCAAGTCACCTATATGAGTCAAATGTAACCCTAAAATGCTCATTCTCATGTGTTGTGAATACAAGAGTGCTCTTGCCTTATCTCTTTGGTTTCCTTCTCCTGCGTATGTGAGTGAGAGAGAGAGAGAGAGAGTGAGAGAGCGATCGAGCACTGTGTAGCGGCACGGCGGCGGAGCGGCGGAGAGGCGGTAGAGCGGCGACGGCGGCTCCTCCTTCACGACTGCGACGGGAGGATCCTTCAAGGCGGCAGTTAAGCGGTGAGTGACACACCTTTTTGCATTCTGTTTTGAGCTTCCTTCCCTGGTTGTATGCTTGTAGCCATTCGTGGCTCGCATACGGTGTCTGGCAAGTCCCCAGCTACGACCTGTGCGGCAAAAGCGCACATTTTTGGCGCCGCTGCCGGGGAGTTGCCCTGCACCAAGCTCCAGTTTGCAGCTCGGCTGCTGCGTGAAGTTTAATCTACACTGTAGGAAAGCGATGTGTGTTTGTTGTTAAGGTGTTTCTGTGTTTTGCAATCTGTTTCTGCAATTTGTCTGTTGCATTTCTGTTTCTTTTGTTATATTCTGTTATCTGGTTTCTGTGTGTGAGAGGGATTTCTGAATCCCCAGATCTGTGCTGTGTGCGAACTGCACCGAAAAAACAGAAAATTAAAAACAAAAAAAATTATAAAAAATAAAAAAGAAAAAATTAAATTTTATTTTCAAAGAAAGAACCAAACATGTGGAGAGGAAAGATTTTCTAATTGGAGAAAAAAATTTTGAAAAGAAAGAACCCCAATTGACCCACGACCCACGACCCCGACCCCGACCCCGGCCTCGGTCTCGGTCTTTTGATATATATATATAGGAGAGTGAGCCTCCATAGCTTTCTCTCAAGTGAGAGCTTATGGGAAGTCGTGCCCTATATGTAGCCCACTCCCCAAGGAGTAAAGTGAGCATGTGGGATAAAGCCCTCACCCTTTCCTCCACAAGCAAATAGGCTTTTGCCCCTTCCCCCCAAAGGAAACGGACTATTTTGAGGACTACAGGAGCTCTAGATAGGCGAACACGGTGCTGTAAAGCACACTAGGACCCTTTAAACGATACGCTCGTTTCGAGCTATCACACGCCCTAGTCCAAGTTCGACCGTAAGTAAGGGGGTCAAAAACGAGTTAAAAACAATCTAAAAACAAGTAAAAACGAGGTGCAAAATACCCAAGAAACCACTTGTGTGGGCTTCAAGGGTAGTTACCAACGCACGAAGGGTACCCACGTCACATGCATCTACGTTCTGGTCGGGTGCTAGAGCCTGAACCACTAGAAAGCGTTTCAGTCTACGCAGGCTCACACCATCCCTCCACGTTGGCATCTTGGCCTTCGGCTGGAACCCAAGGGAGTGCAACCCAAGATCCACGAATAGTGGATAGTGATTCATCCTCTGACTCAGAAGCCATGGAAGGCCACCCTACCAAGAACCCTGAGGAGACAAGCCAAAACATGCCAGTGTGGGCCCCACAACCTGGATCTAGCATGTTTAGTCGTCTAATCGAGACCTTTAGTAGAGCTACACGCTCTGAGCATGCAACAAGCGAAGTAAATGAAGAAGGAGGGGTAGTGGATTCGCCATTCACATCTCATGTGGACCCTACCTTCCCAAAGAGTGTCCATGTGGATATTCTACCCACTTCGTTTAATGAGGGCCCTACTGAGCTACCACATTCCGATGCTCTTCCTAGAGTAGAGGTCCCTAGAAGCCAATCCATAAGAAGTGACATTGCGTCCACTTCAAGAGAACCGTTTGGCACACCAAGTCTAGATGGGATATTTCTCAATGAAAATTGGGAATATGATCTACACACAGAGACTCTAACGGACCTATACACGGGTTACACATACCATGTAGGTTGGTTAGAAGTCCTACGATCTACATCTAGCGCCACTAATCTAGAGGAGCAACAACACATGATATGTGAGGTGATTCATAGAATTATCCAAATTGAGAGGCAAAATAGGGGAGTGGACCTAGTTTCCACTGGCCCTATGAGGTTTTTGGATACGGGCAAGGCCAAACAACCAACCCTATCGCAATTGGAGACTCCCTCGGTGAGTCCCATAGACCCTTCGTATGTTGTTTCGCCTGGAGTCTCAATGCAGGTTGAGCCCACGAGCAGTAACTTTAGTTTTCCAACCTTGGCTCAACTTTCCATTAAGGAATCCACAATGCCTACCCCAATGATGAGCATGACAGAAAGCGCACCTGTTACCACTATAGTTAGTACAACACCACTACCTAGTGGAACAGTACCTACAACAGTGCGTGCCAGTGCCTATCGACCCTATGTACCTATCGCTACTCATGCCCATGTAGCTCCTACGCCTCCTAGTATGCCAATGGCGTATGCTCCACGACCGCTTTATCATAACCATTATCCAAGAGGAGCTAGACCTAGCCACATATCATATCCTACGTCATTTGCCAACCTACTTAGACCAACGCCAACTCCTATCAGCCAGGCTATCCCAGAAGTGCCTCCACCAGCTATGCCTGCTCACCTAGGTGATCTCGCAGCGTTTGCTCAGACGATCGGACGATCCATTGCGGAAAACATGCGGGGCATGCCTGAGAGAGAACCTAGAAGCAAGGCAGTACAAGTGGCTAAGCTCACTCAAAACTTCAGTGGTAACGAGGACGTTAGGAAGCACATTGAAGTCTTTGAACACGTGTGTGATTCCTTGGAAGAGCACAATGAGCTGCACAAGTGTAAAGCCTTAGGCTTAACCTTGAGTGGGAAGGCCGGAGATTGGTATCGAACCTTAAGGGTTGAAGAGCGCACTCACTACCCCACTCTCAAGAGATTGTTCTTGAAAGAATACATACGCGAGGGTGTGCTTTGGGGGGTAGCATCTCAACTCCAAAAAGCTGAACGCGAGGAAGGGGAGTCAGTGAGAGACTTTATAAGTCGATTGAAACATCTAAATTCTCGCTGCACTCCCGATGAACGCTTCAATAACAACCAACTCCTCGATAGATTCATCCGAGGATTGCGCCACGAGGACATTTACAATGGCCTAGTCATTAGAGGTCTTACAACGTGGGAAGCAGTCACTGCCAATGCAATCCAGTTAGAAGACAACTTGATAATTGCAGGTAAAAAGGTGTCTTCAGAAACAAAATCCGTTAGTTCGCAAGTATCTGGGCACGAGCCAATGACGGTAAAACCAATTACCAAGGAGCCCAAGATATCTGAAATGTCTGTGACCGACCTTACTAAGGCTCTCCAAGAATACTTTAGGGGTAATCGAGCTCCTCAGAATAGCCATATGTACCCAAGGAGAGAGCAACAATGGTGTTCGGTGTGCTTAGGACCACATAGCACGAGTGAATGTCCCACATTTAGAGTCAAATTCAATGGGAATTGCAATGCATGTGGTAAGTATGGCCATCAATCTAAAGATTGCCTAACACTTAAGCGAATGTTGGCAAACCAGGCACCACTAGCTTGGTCAAACACACCTCAAGTACCCGCGCTAATGCCTGCACAACCTATCGAGCAACCGTCACAGCACATAGTTCCAAGGAATCCGAATGTAGTCCAGTCTGTGCCGTTACCACCGCCAGTGCTAGGACCACAACCTCCACATCCAAGGGTTACCCCAATAAACCAGATGGGTTGTGAGTCACATAGTGCATGTGGGGATTATGAAGAGAAGATAGACCCTACTGCTCCATACGGGATTGATACGTTTGAAATGATTCCCCAGTACTACATGGAGGATCATTTCGGGCAAGTCAAGCCTGTATATCAAGCGGCTGCTCTCGCCACAAGGGGGCAAAACCTTAATACC
Organism: Cibotium barometz; assembly: GCF_041138505.1. Classification (NCBI taxonomy): domain Eukaryota; kingdom Viridiplantae; phylum Streptophyta; class Polypodiopsida; order Cyatheales; family Cibotiaceae; genus Cibotium; species Cibotium barometz. The sequence goes on along the minus strand of NC_141057.1, from coordinate 17,201,532 downwards.
TTGGCGAGGAGACCACCTCTTCAATGTTACGAGTGTGGTGGACCGCATCGTGTAGCGGAGTGCCCTAATAGGTTACAAAAGATCGCTACTCAGATGCAACCAAATCAAGGGAGCACATCGGGAATGCCGGTACTTACATGTAATCGTTGTGGCATAGATCATTTGATCGCTCAATGTCCACATAATCCTAATGCACCCAAGATTACGCCATTGAATTTGGTTGAGGTCACCAACCAAGCACGAAGAACCACACCCGTTGTACCCGCGAATGTAGTTACACGGTCAATGCTTCAAAATCAAAACTACATTCTTGAAGAGAGGGATACTGCATCAATCGCTCAGGCAAAGAAAAAGAAAACACGGCGGAAGAGATCGCTTAATGCCACGAGCTCCAAGCCTAGTTCAAAGACTAACATAGGGACAGGAGACGACCCCGTGTATATGAATGATCCTGAAGATGATTCCGACTCCATAGAAACCATGGGGACCAAAGCCACTACCTTGAGGGAGGAACCCACTCGGGAGCTCAATGAAGGAGAATCAAGCATAAATAAGGGGAGACAGAAGGAAACTTCCTCGGCCCCACAACCAAGTCAGTTAATGCCCTCTCGACCACCCAAACTGACTGAGACTCCCCAAGACAAGCCACGTGGGCCAAAAACCCTCAAGAAAAAGATTGGAACTTACCCAAACCCAGTTGAGGAGATTGAACAAGTGCAACACTTAAGGGGTTTGGTGGAAGAAACACAAAGAGAACTGGAGCCAAACCCTAGAAAAATCAAAATTCCAGAAACAGTGTTTCCTACGCAAGTTCAGCCTCACAGGAACCATAAACCGTTAGCTATACCTAGTATCATTCGGGAAGAAAGTGAGGATAGGACATCAGGAAGTGGGCAAACACCCTTCTTGCTGGAAAGAATGTTTAGTGAGGGAATGCCTGACCCCATTGAAGAGGAAGTGATTCCATCTTCACCAGTCCCTAGTCAAGGGGCGATGTCTCGAAAAGTACCGTTGAACGTGTCTAAGCTAATGGATTTCATGTCCTCCGAGATCAGAACCACGATCATATCCAAATTATACGGAGATCCTGAGCTATTCTTAGCTCTTCGGGCATTTCTCAATGGAGAACTAAAGGCGGGGTTACCACAATTTGCAAATATGGATAGACCCGACACACTTCAAGATGAAGGGGAGCATTGGGATCTACAACCCAACTTAGATGAAGATTCGGTCGTGGAAATACCTGTGAACAAGTTGGGACAGTACTTTGAAGGTGACGAATCTAATGCCACCCTCCCCATTACTACCAAGGGATTAACTCTAAAGGGAATCCTTGATGGTGGTGCTGGAGTGAGCATTGTGACTAAAAACTGTTGGGAATCCATGGGGAGACCTCACCTTGAAGTCACAAACATAGTGGTTAAGATGGCAAACGGAACCATAGCTAAACCTATTGGAATGTTAAGGGATCTTAAGATCAAGGTCCTGGGATACAAGGTAAAACATACCTTCATTGTAATGGATTTCTCCAAGCATCCTATGTCATATCAAATGATCTTAGGACGTCCTTTCATGAGGGAAGCACAAATGGTGCATGACTGGTCGAAAAACCATGTCTATCTACAATTCCAGGACTCTGTCATTCGAGTTGATCTTGAGAATGGTCGTGCGCATCCCTTAGGAAGCAAGGTTATCATTGATAATCGATCGGATACCACTGTTCACTCTGCCCCATTAAGGTATTGCTATACATGCAAAAAAGAGACTGATGATGGGAAAGATTCTCCTTATATGGATGTCCTACCGGGTATGACTGAGTCGGATAACGTGGATTGGGTACACCTAGCGGCAACCATAGACACATGGGGAAATAGAGGCACAAGTTGGGTAACACCTGAGGGGCAAGATATGCCACTGTTAGTGCCAATAAACATGATAGGTGTTATGCACTTGACCCCTGATGGTGGCGAGAAAGTGGCAAACTCCACCGACACTGAAAGTAGCGAAGACTCTGACCAATACAACTCTGAGTATGAATCTCAAGAAGAAACTGACCTTGAGCCTGCTGATGGGGAAAATGAATCAAATATTCACCCAAATGTGGAAGCAAGGTGCTCAAGGCCTAGGACAGTGGCCTCCTGCAGTTCATCCGAAAGTGAAGATCGACCAAGTGAGTCCGAATCGGATAGAAACAAAAATCAAAAACTTGGTAAGAAGAAAACGAGACATAAGCGCCAACGCTATCGAGCTAATGTACGCACTGCAATAAACAAGGAAAGATCCACTGCAGAATGGCTTAGTTATGTAGGAGCCATTGATGCTCATCGGAAGATAGCGGATAATTGGGGACAATACCTCCAAAGTGTCATGTGGTGTATTCCGCAACCTCATGACGTCGCCCAATTAGAAATCGAAGAGAAGCCGAAACTAAGTCGTACTGCAAGAAGGCGTCAAAACCAAGAGTTGGCTCAACAACAAAAGGAAGCGGAATTGAAAGAAAAAAGTCTGGCACAACAAGAACCAGTAGACTTACACCCCGCACCCGAGCATTTCAAATCATTCACCACAGGGGAACGTAAAGTGGTCTACACAAAAGCCCAACGGATGCCTACCAATGGGAGTAGCGGTGTCTACGATGGCCCTGCGGTAGTTAAGGAGATAGACTTAGCAGATCCGGGTGAGGAGTCTAAACCAGTTTTTATTGCTCAAGACCTCACCAAGGCGGAAGAAGCTGCACTTACAAAGCTTCTTAAAGAATTCAAGGACATATTTGCTTGGACATATCATGATATGAAGGGTGTTCCACCCTCGGTGGTGCAACACACGATTCCAATGATTAGCACTGCTAAACCAGTCCAGCAACGTCCCTACCCAATGAATCCTAAGTACGCAAAGATTGTACAAGAAGAAATTGAAAAGCTTGTAAAATGTGGATTCATATACCCTATTGAGCACTCAGAATGGGTTTCTCCGATAGTCATCGTACCAAAGAAGAATGGGAAACTCAGAGTGTGCGTTGATCTCAAAAAGGTTAATGCAGCCACCAGAAGGGATCATTACCCCTTGCCGTATTCTGAACATGTGCTTGAAAGAGTGGCAGGCAAGGAGGCATATAGCTTTTTAGATGGGTACTCGGGTTACAATCAGATCACAATTGCAGTCGAGGACCAAGCTAAAACAGCATTTATCACGGAGTTTGGAGTGTTTGCCTTTCGCGTCATGGCTTTTGGCTTGACCAATGCACCTGCAACATTCCAACGATTGATAAACACGGCCTTTAAGGAATATCTAAGGGACTTCTGTGAAGCTTTCTTAGATGATCTTTGTGTTCATTCCTCTTGGGACGAGCACTTGATGTGTTTACGAAAAATATTTGAAAGGTGTAGATTATATCGCATCTCCTTGAATCCTTTCAAATGCCAATTCTGGGTTAAACACGGAGTTATCTTAGGGCATATAGTGTCCAAAAATGGGATTTCCACGGACGAGAGTAAAATCAAGGTCATTCTGGAATTACCCCCACCCACCAACTACAAGGGAGTCCAACGCTTTATGGGCCACGTTGGTTATTATCGAAGGTTTATTCTATTCTTCGCCGAGATAGCTCGACCATTGTATAAGCTTCTCATCGAGTTTATTTGGACCGAAGAATGTGACCGTGCCTATGAGCTATTAAAGAAGGCCTTGGCGAGTGCTCCAATCTTGAGAATGCCTAACTGGGATTTACTCTTCCATGTGCATATTGATGCATCAAACTTTGCTATTGGGTGTGTGTTAACTCAACCTGGAGAACATAAGCTAGACTACCCCATTAGCTTTGCCAGTCGCCAGTTGAACGATGCTGAGATGAACTACACCACTACGGAGCGAGAAGGGTTGGCAATGATATATGCAGTAAGGAAATTTCGTTATTACCTCCTTGCCACCAAGTTTGTTTTCTATGTGGATCATCAAGCATTATTGTATCTGGTAAACAAACCATGCTCCACAGGAAGAATCACACGATGGCTATTGATTCTCCTTGAGTTTGATTTCACAGTTGTTGTGAGACCTGGCAAGAAACATGTTATGGCTGATCATTTGTCCCGCATACCTAATGGTGAGGCTCCCACGGGGGTTGATGATGACTTACCGGACACTTCCCTGTTCATGGTGGAGACAATGCCTGAATGGAGTGAGAAAATTGTTAACTTTTTGGTTAATGGCTTTCCACCCAAGAAGCTTCGTAAAGATCTAGCTCGAAAGCTAATCAAAGAATGCGAACCCTATTGCCTGATAGCTGGGACTCTTTATAAAAGAGGAAAGGATGACGTTCTTAGGCGTTGTGCCCGAGAGGATGAGTATCTATACATTTTGCAAGAGGCACATATGGGCGTAGCCGGTGGTCACTTCTCAGGAGACTTAACTGCGCGAAAGATCTTACAATCAGGGTATTGGTGGCCCACTATGTTCCAAGATGCATCACTCTTTGTGAAGGGTTGCGATGAATGCCAATGATACAAGAAACCCCAGAGGAAAGATCAGATGCCCCTACATCCAATCAAAGTAAACCAACCATTTGAAAAGTGGGGTTTAGACTTTGTAGGTCCAATTAGTCCAGCGGCCCGAAACACACAATCTCGCTATATTATTGTGGCCACTGACTATATGACCAAATGGGCTGAAGCGAAAGCGACACGTAAGGCAGATGCGAGGACAACAGCCAAGTTTCTCTTTGAAAATATAATCACACGCTTCGGTTGTCCTTTTGAACTTGTGAGCGACAATGGTACGCATTTTATAAATGAAGTGATCAAGGAGCTCACAACAAATTTCATGATATCCCATCATAAATCTACTCCTTATTATCCGCAAGCGAATGGCCAAGCCGAGAGTACAAACAAGACATTAATCTCTGTTTTGACAAAGACAGTTGAAGCTCATCGCACGGATTGGGATCTAAAGCTCACGACAGCTTTATGGGCCTATCGTACTGCGTACAAAGTGGCTATTAATTGCACACCATTCAAAATGGTATATGGCCAAGAAGCAGTCATGCCATGGGAATTTGTCATTCCTAGTCTTCGTGTTGCTACTCAAGAGGGTTGGGATGGTAATCCCTTAGTAGAGCGTCTATATATCCTTGAGCGGCTAAACGAAGAAAGACAATTGGCTGTATACAATGCCCTTGTGGAGAAGGATAGAAGGAAAAAATGGTTTGATCGCCATCTAAAGGACAAGGACATCAAGGTTGGGGATAAAGTCCTGATGTATGGAGTGCGAAACGAAAAGAAGAAGCTCAAATATGCTGGTAAGGGACCGTATAGAGTATGTGAAATTACACCGCAAGGTACCATCAGAGTGGAGACTCTCGACGGAGTTGAAACCATTGGATTCCTTAATGGGAGTAAATTCAAAAGGTACTATGACCCCCTGAGCCAGGAGGAGCTACACGCAATCCATCAAAAGAAGGCAGCTAAAGAACAGGCTGAGCTTAAAAAGATACAAGCAAGAGTCGAAGCCAAAGAACGTCAACAGCGTGCTAAGAGACAACGAGAAGCCAACTTGGGAATTACGCAAGTATTTTTCGAGGAAGCAGAAGAGGATGCACTGGAATCTGACCCACCTCTAAGGTACCCAATTGAGTTACAGAGTCCTTACGGGGAGGTGCTATATAATGCATTATTGGATACAGGAGCTCAACACAATTTGCTATCATATGGCGTGTGGTGTCAACTGGGAAAACCACCTTTATCCAAGAGTTCTATCCAAGTTCAAGGAATCAACAAGAAGAAAACCCCTGTCTCAGGAATTCTACACACTCCGGTTGCTTATGACAAGGGAACCATAATTCAAAGTTTTTTGGTTATGCTTGCTGGTACCATGGAAGGGACTGTAATCTTAGGGCGCAAATGGATGATGGCCACCAAGTGCAATATCGATTGGGCAACCAGACAAGTCACAACGCAAGAACCAACACTAGGTCTGACCGCTCAAAATCCCGCACCTAAGTCATCCACTCAAATATTAGATAATGAAAAATCACAAAGTCCAGGGGCAAAACCATCTTTGATTGTTTGCCACCCCTCTAACGCTTCAACGCCAAGAGTGGAAACAGGCAAGGTGGTCCCTAAAGCTTCGATTACTATGCCAAAGAATACATACAAATGGGTCCCCAAAGCTTCGTTAACAGCTACTTCCCCTGCTCAATCTCGCTCAGCCACCAAGAAGCCTCGTACAAGGAAAGCAGCTACCCACCCAAGAAAGGGCAATGTAACATCGCGATGGATCCCTAAAAAATTATTAGTAGCCCAAGGGTACTACGAGGGAAATGACCAGATTTGGGTCCCTAAACATAAGGTGAATCCCTCTACATCACCTATAAAACCTTGCAAACCAATTGTTGCCACCCCAATGACAATTCAAGACCGTGGCAAGGGAAAGGTAACAGAGTGCTCCCCACCACTCCTTCCAGAGTTAGTTTGGATTCCCAAACGATATCGATCATTACCACCTAGCTCAGGAAGGGGGGAGCCACATGAAGCTTCTAGCTCCTCATGCCAGGCACACAATCATATAGAAGTTTCTACATGCTCTACACCTACTCTTGCCAACACCCAACAGAAAACCGATGAGTCTACGTCTCCCCTTGTAATAGTATCGTCGGAAACCATTTCCTCCATTCGTCAATGGGAGCGTACACTACCATCTCTACAATTGGATGTGGCCACAAGGGTCATAAAAAGCTATCTGCCCACATCACAACCTATGACCCGCTGGACAAATTGGTTCCAAGAGGCTGCAACATCATTGCAAATAATATGATCTACCCAAGGAAAGGGGGAGCATGTACTCACGCTCGACATTCTAATGCTTCCTCCTTAACCTTCTCCCCTGACCATGTAATTGCCAAATTCAAGGGGATGTATATATATAGCTTCATACATAAACAAAACAAAGAAAACAAAATAAAAAAAATAGTAAAAAGAGCAAGAGCACGTTAAGAGCATAGATATCCGTATACAATCAAGAACTAGATTGACCTGTCTCACAAACCTACTGATGCTATATCTGTGTTTGCAGATATGGCAGATGCACGATCATCATACACTTCATCCACTCCTACTTTTAGAGAGAGGTATCATCTGTACCTTTCTCAGATATTCCACATGTGCTATCCTGTAATTGAAACTGAATGGGATCATATAGATGTACTAGCCAATGAGGAAAATGTTGAGGAATTAGAATGGCTAATTCGCCTATTAACCATGACTGACCCCTACTCCGTAGAGGACATATCCCCGATAGCCCAATGCTTTCCTTTTCCACAAGACGACTATCCTCGCATGGTTACATTCTTGATGAGTCTATGTGGATGGGAAAATGAAAAGGAAATATCTGACAATGATGAATGGACGGATGAAACTCATGGCACTACTGAGGTTGATTTTATTTATTTGGATGATGCGGATAGAGGCTTAGCCTTAGGACTAGAGCCAGGACTCTACAACATCCTCTTACCGTATCCTCAGTAGTAGTGTGGTGACTGGTAGGTAGGTTAGTGTTTTCAAGTTTTTTCTAGTTTAGATTCCTTAAACGAGTCTTGAAATTTTCCACACTGATGTGCCTCTCGAGGTATAGTGCCTGTTAGTTGATTGTACAGGTTAAAAGATTTGAGGTGGGTTTGCTTTCAAGTCCTGAGACTGCCGCAACGTTCGTCAAAATATATCTACATCAAATTGCAAGCTGTCCCGTCAAATCAAGGAGATCTCCAATTACAGGTGTAATTCTTCCATACCCACTCTCTTTCGTTTTTACTGTTCAATTAATTTCATAAACTATAAGGCACGACCACATGGAAATTGTCAATGTACTACTTAGTTTTTGAAGTTGCTTGCATGCTAGTAAAATCATTAATGAGCTTAACTTTATTGGAAATATTCCTAGGCAGCATGACGTCTTTAGTTAACCTTGGAATACGATTGTCTTAGGTCTAAGGTCAAACCATCTTAATGTTTGAACACCTGGCTGTGTGTGTGTTGACCTCTAGGACATAGCTTTTACCCCTTGTCGAAAGGATGTAAGAACACATTTTAGTTCAGGAGCGAAGATCAAAAGAAACTTTATAAAAAAAAAAAAAAAACAAGCCTACAATAAATGGCAATACAAGTCTACGATGTGCTTTAATGTTGGCCTATCGCCTTATTGATACTTGGTAGGCGAGGAGTATTCTACTCCAGACCGATGCCTTGGTTAATAGGGGGTAGCCTTGCCTAAAGTGAGCTAATAGATTCCTGGATAATGCCTTGTGTTAAACATGGTACCAGAATCGATGTTAGTTTTGCCTTAGGAAGGTCGCCATTGTGTATAAAAATTGTCACGTGCATGAAGAAATAAAGGCAAAAGGCTCCTGTAACTCTAATGTTTCTTGTGTCCCTAGGCTTGGGGTATAAACTTGTTCTTAGAGTAGACACCGTGTGGTTATCTGTTTATTTATTAAGCTTGGTTCTTTTCCTTGACTTAGGCCAGTTATAAACCTTGCTTAACCTTTGACACCTTGCTAACTCTTGATTTACTTTCAATAATTTTAAACTCCTGTTAATTTACTACACTAGCTCATTCATGTGACCCTTAAACTAAGTTCTCATAAGCAACATCCATTGTGGTCTAACATGCTTGAACTTATACGCTTTATATCTTTTGAATTCCAGCATACTTTCACTCTTTTCCCTATTTTGCAGACGGTCTACCACAACAACCCTCTCGAGCTTACCATACCATAGCTTCCGAGGACGGAATCTACATCAGGAAGGGGGGCATGTTAACCTATGGCGGACGCACTATGTTTTACGTCATTAATTTAAATATTCTGAGTCATGGGCCGGGCTTGTCGGCACCATATATTAAGGATAAAGGGATTGGGTGATCGCCGATGAGAGGCGCACCTTGGATATCAGTAGGATAAGGGTTAGGGTCGGCCGGCCATGTATGGGCGCCCAAGTGTGAACGGCCAAGTCACCTATATGAGTCAAATGTAACCCTAAAATCCTCATTCTCATGTGTTGTGAATACAAGAGTGCTCTTGCCTTATCTCTTTGGTTTCCTTCTCCTGCGTATGTGAGTGAGAGAGAGAGAGAGAGAGTGAGAGAGCGATCGAGCACTGTGTAGCGGCACGGCGGCGGAGCGGCGGAGAGGCGGTAGAGCGGCGACGGCGGCTCCTCCTTCACGACTGCGACGGGAGGATCCTTCAAGGCGGCAGTTAAGCGGTGAGTGACACACCTTTTTGCATTCTGTTTTGAGCTTCCTTCCCTGGTTGTATGCTTGTAGCCATTCGTGGCTCGCATACGGTGTCTGGCAAGTCCCCAGCTACGACCTGTGCGGCAAAAGCGCACAGTGTGTGTGTGTGTGTGAAAGATTATGTCTGTCTGTGCATGCATGTTTGTGTGTCTGTGTGTCTGTGTGTCTGTGTATTTGAGTGTGTGTGTGTGTGTGTGTGTGTGTGTGTGTGTGTGTGAGAGAGAGGAGCAAGCGAACTTACGTGTTGCCATTGCTACCTGCTTACATGGGCGTGGATTCTAGATTCTATGTCTGTCTGTCGCTCTCTCTCTCTCTCTCTCTCTCTCTCTCTCCCTTCTCTCTCTCTCTCTCTCTCTCTCTCTCTCTCTCTCTCTCTCTCTCTCTCTCAAAAATGAGAACCGTTAATAGTAGCATGAGGATTAAATAACTTTATACGAGTCCACGTGTGTAGTAATAACGAACACATGTGATGTTGACCATTAACACGTGGGGTTTGTGAATATTAAAAATGACACTTTTTTTATTCTATTTCTAACGGTGTGCCTGAGAGAGAGAGACAGAGACGGAGACAGATCCATCGAACACGACAGAGATCCATCGAGCACGACAAGCCACCGACGGCTTTGGTATGTCTTTCTCTTGCACACACTCATGCATGCACATACACACACACACTCATGCACGCACACACACACACACTCATGCACGCACACACAGAGACACACACACACTCATGCACGCACACATTGAAACACACACGCACATGCACACACACACATTCAGATGTCTACACACACACACACACACAGGGAGAAACATATACAGCACACACACACACACACACACACACAAGGAGAAACACATACAACACATCTAGTACTGCTCTATAGAGAGAGAGAGAGAGGTATTTTTGTAGTTTGGCGCGATATGGCGCTTGCATGTCTAACGTAAGTTTGCTATCACGCCAAACCGCACTAACTATGATAGATGCCTTGCTTGTGCGATCTAACACCACGTACACGCACAAAGGACACACACACACGCGCACGCACACACACACAGAGTTATGTCTCTTTGTTCCAGGCTAATTGGTAGCTCATGGGGCAAGGACAAAGGCTACTATAAGGAGATAGGGTAGGGGGCCTGGATTAGCCGCAAAGGCTGCCTCAAAAGAAGCTAAGAAAACGAAAACCTGTCCATATTCTGAAGCAAGCCAGAACAAGGAGATTTTCGCATAACTTCTACATTTTGAGGGAGATCAGGAAAGCTCAAAATTGTGTGGAGTTATGTGTTCCCAAGCTCCCTTTCTAGAGGGTGTGCAGGTCTATATGTGAGAATTGGAGGCTATTAGTAAGGTGGAAGAGGACAACCTTGCTCTGTCTATAGGAGGCTGCTGAAGACTTTCTCATAGAGTACTTCAATGACCTGTGTGTTGTATGTGCCCACGCACATAGGATGACTATAATGTCCAAGGACAGTGAGACACTAAAGAGGCTTAGGTGGAGGTATGAGAATCTTCTACACCCTCCTCCTGCTGCAGAGCTTATAGATCCAAAGATGAGAGACATCCTCATGATTCCACTAGCAAGAGCTCCTCAGGATAAAATCAAAATTGTAGATATTACACATGATATGAACACAAGATCCAAGGAAGAACAAGAGGCCAGATGGGAGGAAGAGCACAAGGCTAGAAAAGACACGGATCAACAAGTAAAAAGGACCCCAATGAATCTCCAAGAATAGTACATCATCAAAGAAACAGAAGAGTTGGACTCAGCCAACCTGGAGATGCTAAGGAGCTTGCAGAGGGGCATTTTTGTCTTTGTGGATATGGAAGATGGTGAGAGACAGCTCTCTCTTGACCTCGTGGTGGATGTTAGAACTTTGATGGATAGGACATCACAGATCTTAGATACTATCCTATACGCGTGTTTAAAGTAAGTATGCAAATTGCATTTTCTGATGATATGGTCCTTCCATCTTTAGTTCTTCCCTTTTTCCTTAACAAGTTACCCTTGTTTTTACAGTTTAATAAAGTGCCAGCTTCCGCGTGAGAGCCATTCTAAGGTGTTTATTCTGAGCTCTCAACTGGCACCATTGCTAAGAAGAAGCAGAAGTTCCCAGCAAGAGATTCAAAAGTGGTTCACCTATTTGAACATGCTGGAGGTTACCATAGCAATTCTTCCATATGAATCAGGGTATGTTACTCTATCTTGTTAGTCATATGCATCTAATAGATAGGGGATGCCTTAGTTTTAGATATTTTTGCTTTTGCAGGAACCATTGGAGCCTTGCCGTTATAGAATTGGATTAGAGAATCATGTGGACCCTTAATTCAATACTAAGATCACATCCTGAGTTAGGCCTGTGAGTAAACATTCAAAGCACCTTTCTCTAGTATCTATGGCTCCTTGAAGTTGGCAATGTATCTTATTGTGAAAGCTTATTTATTATGCAGGTGTATAAAAAGGCTTCTTCATGGTCTTGGTTTCCTGTATGGAGACTATGAATTGTACAAATCAGAGATCAAGCTTGTTCAAGTGCCCAAGCAAGGAGACTCACACTCTTGTGGATGGAGATCGATGATACATGCAGAATATATTCTCTAGAGTCTCTTCTCCATGAATCCCTTCATGTCCAAGGTAAGTGGAAGAATCATCGGGTGGACATTGATTTAGCTTGGACATGAATCCCTTCATGTCCAAAGGTAAGTGGAAGAATCATCGGGTGGACATTGATTTAGCTAGATTTGCGGTTTGACATTGTGAATTTTGTTTTTTTAGACCACATTACAGAATTATGATAGCAACTATGTGGAGCGGTACAGAGTGACCATGATATAATTAATATTAAAGAATAGCACAGAGATGTCTGAGGAGAACTAGCTAGAATACCCCGATGCTATAGACGTCGAGGTGCTTCTTTAGGCTAAAGGGGGCGAGCCAAAGCCCCTTGAGTACATAGAGGCAAAGCCAAGGTCCAATGACGAGGTTAACATTGAACAAGCCAAGGCTAATGAGGTAGAGCAAGCTGAAGAGGTAGAGTCGAAGCCTGAAGAAAAGGCAAGCGCGAAGAAGACTGCAGAGACCGAGCCAGGACCTGGTAGGGAGGCGAACAATTAAGAACCTAAGTCTAATGAGGATCCCAAGGCTAGTGAGGATCCCAAGCTTGATGAAGATCCCAAGCCTAATTTACCCGATGTAATGTAACCAACTCAATTTTAATAATTGTTTCTATTAGGTGTTTTTTGTCCCTTAACAATGATTATAAGTTTCAATCATATTTAGACTGATTAGAAGTATGAATCATGTTAATAATGGTTCCAGACGCTGAGGAGGCATATCATCTTGGATGTTAATGGATTGGTGCTCAAAACACAACCCAAGAGCTTTCGACTAAGTGTTACAGGGAATTACAAAGTCGTGGGAATGCATGTTATGCTAAGGCCCAAACTGTATCAAACTAAGCACTTTAGATTGGCCATTTAGTCCTCAATGATGACGCCTAAATTGAGGCCTCTTGTCATGCTAGTTTTTGAGAGAATCTAAGATTGAGGAAACGGAATTGTATTTTATATATGACCAAAGGCACTGTTACATTGACCTAGGTGTTTGTCATCCCAACAAACCTAGAGTGCCCTTACTTCTGAAGCGCTATGTGGATATCCAACATCCGTATAATCCCACAAATACATTATTAAATGATGATACCCCCTGAGAAGGCTATGTATAATCCCATTGGGACATGGATATCACCCCTTCCTTTCGAAGGTAATGTAGATGATGTTTATTTGGAAGAACAATTGATTCCATATGGATTGTACAAATCAAAAGACTCTGTACAAGATTATGTAATGAGAAATCCATTTTTGTAATGTAATGTCTTCAATTATTCTATTCTCACTCAAGTAATGTGTCCTGGAAAATAGTATAAATTGTCTTGTTTTTTGAAAGTACTATTTCAAACAAAAGGCTCTTGATTAATTATGTTAACACTAGTTTGGTACCAAAACAGGACACTTGAGTGTCCTTTTTTGGGGGTTGCAAAAAAAAATCAAACTCCTAATGTAGGCTTTAAAAACCAAAATGCTTCGTTGGGCATGTAGAACATAACCCTATGCTTATGTAAAAAAATGCTAAACATATAAAATGCCTTTTTATTTGGAAGTACATAAGCAACAAAGTAGCATATGTCTTGAAAATGAACATTTTTCAGGATTTTTCCAAATATGCAAGCATCATTCTCTCAAAAAAAAATTCAATGATATCAATAGCATTTTTCCCAAGATATTTTCATAGCATACATCAGTCCAAGGAGGTAGAAGTTCACCAAAAAAAATCATTTTTCTTTCCTAGAATTTTTTCCAAAAAAGTTGCATAAAATCAGCAAAAGTAACGCGTATTATCAAAACTCAATCACGCCACTAAAAAATAATGTAGCCCTATCAATGAGAATGTTGATTATTAGTTTTCATGCTTGAGATGAGATAAATAAGCCATAATTTGATGTGTATGACACTAACTTAGCCTCCACTTAAGTAGGTTCTTATCGCCTAGTTCTAAAAAAATTGTAAAAAATAAAAATGTAAAAGCTGATCATCTTTTATCAAAAACTAATCATAACTATGCTTGCACAAGTAGTCTACACCTATAGTTACAACAAATAATGCACTTACACAGCTTTCCCCTTTGATGAAAATCAAAATTAGGCTCATAATTAGATATTTTATGTATTAAAAACAAGTTGCGCAAAAGGCCATGTATGAGAAGAGACCCAAAAAGTGGCTCGAAAGTTTTTGAAAATTCAAAACAAAGTAGTATTTACCCTATATAACATGGGTGCACCTCAAGTTTTACATTATTAGCTTGCATATGGAAGGAGAAAAATTCATGCTCCACCTGTATAAAAAACGTCATTTCAATATTAACGAGTCAAAAATTTATCCAATAATTGTCATTTGATGATTCCGGGATTTAGTTTACATCATGGGCTTTCCATCAAGCCAAGTTTCATGATCAAACTATGTCCCTTCTAAAAGTTATGTCCAAATTACTACTATTTTGAAAACAGCAAAAATCATGCGTTTTATCAGCATGTGTCTAAGAAAATTAAAATATTGCCTTGCAAAAGCTAAGAAAAGTGCAATTTAAAAAATTTCAAGGATTTTTTGGGTCTTGAGGAACATTGTGGATGTTAAGCATTTCAAAACTCTTAATAGATTGCCCACAAAAATTCAAGAAAAATGCTAACTTTTCAGGACACTTTAGTGTCCAATTACAGAACTAGAGTTAAAAGAGTACAGTCAAATTTGTAATGTCAAGTAAGAGTGTCATTAATAAGATAAACTTGATTAATTATGTCAAAAGAGTACATTGAAGTGGGTATCGTCAAGTAGGAATGATCTTGACTGTGTTACCCAATTCTATACATTGTATTAGTCACTCTAGGAGGACCTTTCTTCCATTGTTGTGAATGAAAGTAAAGTGTGCTGGCATGTCTTGCAAGGATTCTGCAAGGATTCTTTGACAATATCCTTCCTTAGATGTTGTAGATCGCATTTCTCCTCTCGTATAGAAACAATTGTTTTACCAGTGTTGAAGCTTCATCAATCACTTCAATGTCTATGACTTTGTCGTCCATTGCACTTGCGACTTCCTGATCCATTGGTACCAACTCTCCATTGATGTATTGGGACCTGCTATACCAGAAGGACAAGATAAAAGTTTGAGTTGCAATCATGTACTTTGCAACTACTGTCTCCACCAGTAGTGCAATGTTACAATGGATATCGTCAAAAACTTTACTCAGCCATCCCTCATCAAGAAGTCTTACTAAGAGGAATGTATCCAAATCTTTGCAGACGAGCATAGTTCTCGCTATCTTCACCTAAAATAAGCTAAAAAGCTATACGAACACAGTAATTGGTAGGTAAACCATAATTTTTACTATACGAGTTGGAATGCTCCCTTGTAGAGAGCGTTGCACATCCTTGAAGAGCTTACTCTTTGCTGACTCCATTACTAAGGGGTTTGGGATTGGCCAATCCATGTAGTTCCACTCAGCTTGCAAAGGTAGCTCTTCCAAGCGGCCACGATTGTGTTTCTTGTTTAGCAGACGGTAGAAATGATCATAGAAAATGATTCCTGCATCTACAAGGCTTTTGTTGCTCCTTCCCTCATACTGTAGCCGACCAATGTGTGCATGAACCACATTCATAATTCCAATGATGCACTGAACTGGCTCCCACTCCTCATATGATGAGGGGTACACATCTGCAACCATAGACCTGGACAGTTTACACAGTTCATGAGACCATTATGAGAAAATGAAAGATTGACAAGCGATAGATTAACTTACAGTTTGGTCTATGCTAGGGCAAATTTATGTCATCTGGACTCTCAAGCACAAGCTCATTATGCATATATATATGCTGCACTAGCACTTCCTTGATGGTTGTCCTTCCAGCCTCTATCTTGAAGTCTTTCACTCTTCCTTTCCATGACGCCCTAAAGGTATTCTTGTTGCTTGTCTTTCTTCTCTTCCTTGACTGCATAAGGACCCAAGTGCCCTTGGAGACTAGCACTTCAATCCACTGATTTTGCGCATTGAGAGATTTGGATACGAGTATAGCAAACACTGATGATCTTGGTCTCCTTGCCCTAGGAATTGAATCATCTATGATGGCATTAGTGGGGCAAAATCGGGATGATATAAAATGAGATTTGCTACCCATCGTTTCAAGAAGAAATGGAGTACAAAAGGCTGAAGCTTCAGAAAATGGAGTGCAACAGAAGGTACAGGAAATGAAAAGAGCACGAGAAATTGTTTAAGCCCAAGAGGAAGTTTGAGAAGGAGGGAATTTTTCCTCCTCTGGAAAGATAGGTGTATTTAATATATGGATAGGAATGGAAGTTTTCCTCCCTACAAAAGTGTAGGTGTGTTTAATGCATTCGGGTGTGAAAAGGGACTATCAAGTGTAAGTAGAGTACAATTTAAGTAAAAAGAAGAGTTTTTGGATTTAGAAAAAAGAAATAACCTATTTTTCAACGTAAAGTTACCTTCTTCCTGATTGGATACGCTCCTTTTTCTCTCTCTACCAAAAGGCCCTACGAATGACCTTCAAAATGTCCTAATGTGTGTCTGCTCCTTGCCAATCTGCTTCTCTATCTATGCGTGCGGGTCTAGGCCCCCGACTCCTTTCTCCTTGGTGTTGGCACCGACTAGCTCTTCTCTGTTCTCCTGTCATTGTGGCTGCCAGTGTCTTATGCGTCTCTCTCTTGATTTCTGTTTCCTCCACTTGCTTTCCTTATTGTTGGAGACAACATATATTCTCCCGCCATTTATCATTGTATGGGTTCCAAAATCAAAGGGCAAACTTGCAGCCATAGCGTGTGAATACTCCTTATGAGTGCAACATAATATTTTTGTGTGTTTGGTTGTGAACAACCTTTTAGGATTAGATTTGATTTTATGCAAGTGTGTACGAAGTTTCCTTAGGAGACTTTGTCTAGATTTGATTGAGTCGATGGATAAGACTACTTTCCTATACAAAGTATGTACTTGGTGGAGGCTCTACACATCAATCTAATCCTCATTAAATCTTGCAATCTTGAGCATTATCACATTTTTGTCTCTCTCTCTCTCTCACACACGCACACCCTCGTCTCTAAATCACACGGTGCATTTAAGAGGGGGTTCAAGTGGGATCGACGGCTGAGGGGGGCCCGATTTTGGGCGGGGCCGATCCGGGCCGTCGGATCCCCGAAAGTAAACTAGGGCCGAAAAAAAACTCGGCCTGCGAAGTAAACTAGGGATCCTAGTTTACTTCGTAGGCCGAGTTTTTTTTTTGTAGGATCCCTAGTTTACTTCGCAGGCCGAGTTTTTTTTGTCGGGGGCTTGCCAAATTGCCTAGTTTACTCCAGTTCCTGAGTTTTTTGCCTAAGTCTCAAATTGCAAAAGAATGATTTGAACCCACGACGTGCCGCTAGAGAGGCCATAGTCGTACCATTAGGCTATAATTTCTGCTAGCTAGTGTGTTCGGCCTTTATTAATATATGTGCGCGACAGCCCTAGTTTACTTTCGGACCCTAGTTTACTTTCGGGGATCCGACGGCCCGGATCGACCCCGCCCAAAATCGGGCCCCCACAGCCATCGATCCCACTTGAACCCCCTCTTAAATGCACCATGCCTTTTAGACACGAGGCACACCTATGGACATCTTTGATCCTCCATAGTAGCTGGCTATGATGGGAACCCTGATACAACAATTGGTATTAGAGCTTAGGTTAATGGACATTGATTAGGGCTTTCTTATCACAGTTTTGAGCTCCCTATCAACAGAACAACATTTCAACGTTTGTCAGCAAAGCGTATGGCATCCCGTTTAGCTCAACAAGCATCTCTGTTGTTAACGTCTACAGCAGTAAAACGTACGGCATCCTCTTTAGCTCAACAAGCAGCATCTCTGTTGCTGCCCATTGATTAAGGCTTGTTTAAGCCTTTTAAATAGGTTTATAAGGCTTATTTACAGCCATGGCGGGCTAGCGTTGCATTGCTTTGTTTCTCTACTCCGGAGAGTCGCCCTGCAAACTAGCTTCTTCTTTACTGTTCGCCGACAGCTGCCTATTATCTTGCCAAGGGACACAATAGCAACAGTACCCATGGTGCTGCCTAGTGTTGCTCTGCATCAGCAGTGTCGCTCTACCTACGCAAGTTGCAGAAGAGATACTTGTAGCAGAGAAAAAGCCCGCAAGATTTCTGTCTGAGGAGAAGAAATCCATCTAGCCCTCCTCTATTTGTGCCACCCATCCAAACCTGCTGCTTCAGCTTTGCACCCCGCTTGCAACCATATCACTCATCTGTGCTACAATCATAATAACAAGCCTCATCATTTGACGACTGCAGTATCTCCACCTCCTTAAGCGACCTCTCCAGCTAGTCTCCCAACCAAGATTTGAAAGCCCTATCCATGATAGCCACACAGAATCTTTAAGGTTATTTTAATGGTCTATTCACACAGACTCAATTAAGACGCTATTCACTTGGGGGTTGTTCACATGGGTGACCATCGGAATACTTTCTTTTGGGCTTCCAAATTAGCATCTACACAAGCACAAGCTTCATTGGCATCAAGAGAAACATCATCATCATATGCTACAACAAATTATCTCGAGCTTGGGAGTGATGTGCAATCAATGCATGGAAACGTTGTCCTCAACTGCATCTCATCATCGACACTCTTTCAAGTGAGGGGAGATCCCTCTTCCTTAACATTTTCGTTTAGTTTTCTATGTGTGTAAGTGTCAAGGGTTCTCTGCCCGGATAGTCTTTCAAAATATGAATAAATAATGTGTGTGTTTGGGGTATTCTACCTGGATTAAATCCAAAATGAGATGTAATAATGTGTGTGTGTGTGTGTGTGTGTGTGTGTGTGTGTGTCTCAATCTTTCATTATGTGTGCTTTGAATCCCTTCATCTAAGCATAGGGGGGTTCTTGTTTTGAGAACCATCATGGTTTTTAGGGTTCTCTTGCAAGGACCTCTTGGCCTAACATTTGAAAGGAAACCTCCAACAACCAGGATTTGTATCAATCCTATAGGTATTAGATCTCTTATGTATCATTGGTTAGAACATCTATGTATCCAACATTGTATCAGTCTCTAGGTATTTGAACATCCATTTTAGGGGGGTTTGTTAGAGACAACATATGTTCTCTCACCATTTATCATCATTGTATGGGTTCCAAAGTCAAAGGGAAAACTTGTAGCCATAGCATGTGAAAACTCCTTATGAGTGTAGTAGCATGTTTGTGTGTGTTTGGGTGTAAACAACCTTTTAGGATTAGGTTTGATTTTATGCAAGTTTGTAGGAAGTTTCTTTAGGAGACTTAGTCTAGATTTGATCGAGTCAAAAGATAAGGCTACTTTCTTATAAAAAGCATGTACTTGGTGGAGGTTCAACACATTAATATAATCCTCATTGAGTCTTATAATCTTGAGCATTATCACATCTCTCTCTCTCTCTCTCTCTCTCTCTCTATATATATATATATATATATATATATATATATATATCTATATATATCTATCTATCTATATATATATATATATATATATTTCTCTCTCTCTATCTCTTAGCTATGGACATCTTTGATCCTCCATAGCTGACAATGATGGGAACCCTAATACAACACTTATCGCATGCTACTAAAAAAGGACAAGCTAGCTTTTCTATTTTTAGATTTTCTTTTGATTGATTTTTTAAATAAAAAAGCCACACACAAAAACTTGATCTAGTCCCTAATCTAATCCTACTAATCTTACTCATACTCATAACATTAATTAATTCTAATAACTAATATCAATACTAATTCATTCTACTTAATACTAACTAAATACTAGCTAATATTAATACTAATTCATTCTACTTAATACTAACTAAATACTAGCTAATATTAATTAAATACTGATTAAATATTCATTAATTATAATGAGTACTAATTTATTATTAGTTAAAATTAATTAATATTGATCGGTTTGGTAATAAGATAGAAAAGTGATCGTGGATATACTTATGTCATGTTTACTACCAAATTTTTAGAATTATTTAGAAGACATGGATAGTGAAAATCAAAGGTTTTCATTTTTCATTATCATCATGTACATAGTGAAAGAAAATTGGGATTTTTTGAGATCACATTGGTTACCTCTAGGCTTTTTAATTTCATAAGAATTCATAGGCCAAGTTACAATCGTAATGCAAATCTATTTGGACTATATTTGGATTAAAGGCTTTAATTAGCTAATTTGTCAATTCTTTCCAAAGTTTGTGGATATGCATTGCTTCACAAACATGTTAATAATATTAACAATATACTAACAAACATGTTAATAATATTAACAATCTAATAACTAACTAATTATAGTCATAATATTAACTTACTAATTATTAATTAAGCTAACTCTAACCTCTAAAGGCACTAAAAAATACTAACAAAAAATCTTATTTAAGCTACAAAAAGCAAACAAAGATTACCTTCATCATACTGATTCTAAAAATCCACACAAAAACATGCAAGAAATTCACAAATCAATCAAAATCCCTTCAAGCAAAGTGAGAATCAAAAAAATACTTTTTCTTTTCCTTTTCCTTTTCCACACATCTATCTTTTATCATGTGGCTAATGGAAACAAACCCAACACAAGAATCCATAGAAATATTAAGGTAAAACAAGCATTGGAAAGCCCAAATACACACACTCACTAATAAGAAGCTAACCAAATGAAGAGTATTTCACACGTTATGGGGAACTTAGTAGCTTACCCACCATCTCATGGAGGAGGCGACCACACAAATGCAAGGTAGTACTTGGGAAGACCCACCTCCCACTGTCACCATATGAAAGTTGTCTATGTAGAGCTTAGCACTCCCTCTTGCACATTCTGAGTAATGTTTACCATTATAATTAACATACCCCCCTTCCTAATTCAGGTTTGTTCTCGAAATTGGCAAATAAGTCAGTGGTGGCAGTAGTAGAGGGAGTAGGTGTAGACAAATTCGGCTATAGTAGAGGGAGTAGGTGTAGACACTATTGTACCATAATTTGGGGTATTAGGGGGAGAGATGGAAAGGTTTATAGTTTTTCCAAAAGGTAGTCTCCATCATGTCTTCAAAGGTCTGGAGGCGCCAGGCAGGCATCCACTATATGTGTGCATTAGTAGCCAAACCATTAAGGGGCATTTGAACATATTTTGGGCCTTTTGCTAATGAAAGTAATTAGCAACAGACCAATATGCACATTTAGTCTCCTTTGAATATAGGGAGGGAGACTAGGCTTGTAGGGAGGGGGACTAAGCTTTTAGTACTAATAATTACACTTATCCCTTTAAAAAAGTAGGGGGTTTAGGGTAGGTATAGTCCCACCATTTTCGTGGCTCAAAAAATCCTTAAAATTTTGAAATTTTTGGAATCCCCCCAAAACTCACTTTTCCCCCCAAAAACCCATCTCAAATTTCATTGTAGTCAAAAATTTCATTTTCAAGTCTACTTTCCCTCTTGAACATCCAAATTAAACTCTTTCTCCCTTCCTCTTCCATCTCTATGTCATTTTCCCAACCCTAATGAAACCATCAAGCCCGAAACCCTAATCTACATAGCATCTTCACGTTTTCTTTCTCTATCTCATTTGCCCAACCCTAATTTTACTATTATAGCTTCACAATTGATATGGCTGCACCACGAAGATGACCAAAAGATGAGATTGAAGAGATCTCACTATACAGTAAGAGGGACAATGATGGTGCTTGGGTGAGAGAGGCATTTCCAAGGGTGCTTGGGTTTTCCTGCAGCCTACTGCAATTGGTCCCCATCGAGTTTGACGACAAGATGTGATGGAGCTTCATTGGAAAGGTCGTTTGGTCCCCATCGAGTTCGACGACAAGATGTGATGGAGCTTCATTGGAAAGGTCGTTTACAAGGTTTCAAAAAGGCAAGCACAATGGAGAACTAGCAGCCATGATACAACACGTTTACACAACATGAGATATCCATCTTCGCCTAACAAACTAAGTTCCCATGAAACTGTAAGTATCATGAGTTTGAAAGGAGCGTATGATTTCATGACTGCTGCCAAAAGTTTCTTTCTTTCTAAATCATCTTATTTTTTTTTTGTAGATATTTTTCCCTCAAACTTGGTAGAGGAGCAACCATTACGCAGTCTTACTGGATCATTTCAAGCATTACATGGAGATATCGGTGAAGCAATGTTTTCTTGTAGAAACAGTGTAGAACTTCTCAAGAAAAAGTTTTCTTTTACCGGCACTCCTATGTGGTTTCAAGGTGGTTTTGGTAAGTTACAGATGATAACATCTCTCCCCCTCTCTTCTATTGAATAGCCAATTTTGCAAATGCTTGGACTGTAATGGTCATGAAATCAACGATGCTTTGTGATATACAAGGGTCTTTAAAGTTTTCAAAGCCCTCTCGATCTGTGGTGGGTCTTCGTTGGGTATGCCTAATACATCTTTTTGCTAAGATGTTCAATCAATTTACCTTCTCAAAAACATCTACCATGTTTGTGTGCAAGAAAGTACTAGGTGATGATATGGTTGCCTTGCTTAGAGAGCACTGGAGTATTGTAGAGGGGGTGCATACAAATGACGAGTTTAAGACAACCACTATTATTGATGAGGGATCCTCATTTGTGTATGAGGATCACCTCTGAAATCAAATTTTATCATCCCTCCACGGGTTGCCTTCATTTTTTATAAATGGCATAAATTATATCATTCTCTCATATATACAAAAACTTTGTAATTTTAGGGAGGATTATTGCCTTGCAATTATAGCAGATGGTTGTGAGGCTGCCAAAGGTATACTCGTCGAGAGCAGTTAGTTTTCTCATTGTAAACATCTTATTCCATATCTCGTTTATGTAATAAAATCTCATTTATGTAATGAAATGATGTGATTAAGTTTTAATTTGTGAGTCGGCATTAAGCAAAAATGCTTACAACTTTCTTCAAAATGTTGGCATATTCTATTTTGTTTTTGGTATACAAAATTTCATGATACTATTTCTAAATTTTTCCTTCTCGTCTTCATGAAGATCTCCATGCTGTATGGCATGCTGGTCTTGTGCCTACTCTCCACTTTTCTAATCTTCTAATCTTTGCATTTTATTGTTGCCTTTGCTAAATCACTTGTATGAGCCCTTTCCATAGATAGTTTTTGTCCAAAAGTATACCTCTAAAACCAATAAAACATCTCTTTGAGATAATTTTTTGTGGTAATTTGTACGATTCTTTCCATAGATAGTTTTTGCCTAAAAGTATACCTGTAAAACCAATTAAACATCTCTTTGAGATAATTTATACATGTCTTTCCTCCTCCATGTCTAGTGTTTTTAAAGTATACTCCTCTAACTCGATAGTGAAATATTTCCATTCCTTGGGTGCTCCACATGTCAAGAGAACCATACTCATTCATAAAGTATGCACCATGAGCATACAATATATGATGTGAAAGAAAACAAGATGAAGTTAGCAGCTACTATTGATTATCA
Organism: Cibotium barometz; assembly: GCF_041138505.1. NCBI lineage: Eukaryota > Viridiplantae > Streptophyta > Polypodiopsida > Cyatheales > Cibotiaceae > Cibotium > Cibotium barometz. Next base: position 17,178,193 of record NC_141057.1, on the reverse strand, counting down.
TTTTAGAATGATAAGTATAAAAAGAAGCTCTATATGTTTACTGTGAAAGATGTTAGATGAAGTTAGCAACTACTGTTGATAATCATTTTAGATTGTTTAGTAATATAAAGAAACTCTACATGTTTACTATGTAATGGATAATGTTCGTATCACCCCATGTAATTATCATTTTAGAATATTTAGTAATATAAAGAAACTCTAAATGTTTACTATGTAATACTTAATCTTATCATCTGTGCCTCACTTTTTCCCCCAAGCTCCAATAGTTAATGTATCATTGATGCAATATTATTCTCCAATTTTGCTTTGTACATCATCATCATTGCATGTCCTCTTTACTAATCTTATCTTTCTGGGGACTGGAAAAATATTTCGTGTGATACCTTGTTTGTAGAGTATATCTTTTAGCAATCGATGGAGGGTCTAATATCCTTTTGTGCTAATGCCCACTTTATCGCATACATTCTCGAAAAGTAGAGAGATCCCCTACTTTTAGGCTCAAAAGTAGGCTTCTTTATGAGCTTTGTCTCCTTAAGCCATAAAAAAATTAATCTTAATTCCTTAAGATTAGGGATCCTTACATGGCCCTTTTTATGTTCAAATGCCCCCTAATGAGTCAAGGCCTTGGGCTCCTTCATGATAGTGGTACCAAGTACGGAAGTTTGCAAAGAGGGTGATGATTAGGTTGAAAAGGAGGATGGTGGCAATGATGGCGGAGTCAGGAACCTGATCATACTTGCAGTGAACATGTGCATCTAGGCAAGCATGATTTCTTTAGTGTATGTAGTACCGGAAGAAGGGGATGGACCAAGGAAAGTTAAACTGAAGCTTTGAATTCTTCTGTTGTTCATTTTGCAGAATAGGTCCCATGACCATCGACAAGATGGCTGCATGGGGGAGATAGGCTAGGTTGATGTGAAGGTGACGAGGGGACTTATAGTATTCGGTCTAGATGTGAGGCTTGAGGATGAAAGGATGCTACCAGACGACAGGCTGTTTGCCTATATAAGGTTAAACGTGATGGGTTGAGTGTCGAGGTTAGGCCACATGTAGCTCCCTCCCACAACGTTGACGGCGCATGGGTGCTGTCTTTTCCAGGCCTTCTGCTTGGTGTCAATGTACTGGCAAAGGACATGAATGTCCATGCAATCAATGTTCTTCATAATCGGTGCTGGTGTTGGCAGTCAAGAAGGATGCAGATGGCCTGTTCAAAGCTTGTGGGATCCAAAGGGTCGCACTAGTTAAGGGGATTAAGGGGGGTCCACCTCATCCTTTGCCTATGGGGGATGGGGGAGGAATTTCACCGTCTTCTAAGGAGATGGGGGTAGGTAATTTGGAAGGATGGGGTTCCTAGTGTGGAGGGGTTTTTAATGTAAAGGGTGTGTGGTCAAGAGAGGCATCAAGGAGTGTAGGTGGGTGCCTTGATGAAGAAGGTTGGTCCTTGGGCCCAATCCTAGATGGAGGAAGGAAGGTGGTGAAGGTGGCATTGGTGAAGGTAGTGGTGAGGGAACATGAGGGCGGGTGGGTATGTGGTGAGGGAAATAGAGGAAGGGTGGCAAGGGATGAGGTTGGGGAGGGGGGGGAAGCTAGTGCTCGAGAGGCATTTTACATGGATGGCGCGAGAGGACATTCATACACCAGTTTGGGGTGGGTTGGGTGGTAGTTGAGAGGGGGAACCTTTGTGGGAATGGGAGCGAGGTCGTGAGTAAGGAGGGTACTAGGGGTCAAGTTATGGGGCATGGGGGTCTCCCCAAGTGGGGGGATCATTGCATTGATAGATTTTTTTTAGCTCAAGGAATATGCCTATCTTAAACCCCCAATAGATAATAAATTGTAGATCTATGGTTGAGACCCTTAGAAAATATGACTATTGCATGGATGAGTAGATTTGCACAAATGCACAAATGAAAATAGAAAGTGCATGGGCAACAAGGCAAGTGGGCGCAGGTTGTGATATTTGTTCTAGAAGGAATTAAGGCGGCAAGGGTGTAGAATAAGCAAACTGACAATTAACAAGAGGGGACTCTCCATGTGGATCTTTGAGATGAGATATGGGAGAGTGCAGAGAGTGACTCTAGTGGAGAGTTTGACTCCTACAGATTGGTTTGTTTTGTTGTAAGCTAGAGTACCTGCAATTGTTGAAGGTTTACAAATAAGAAGAAAGTGGAGTGAGAAGGATTGTTTGGATCATCATAGCAAAGAGTGAGCTAGAGAACAGAGAGTTGGCTAGGTGGAGTGACCCCTAGGCTCTCTCAGAATCTTCTATGTTAGAGACTTGACCCACTTTGATTTCTTCTCGACTGGAGCTATTTAAAGGTGGAGCATTAAAGTGATGTCGTCGGGGTCTTCTTGAGGGAGATCCATGAGTTTTTTTGTGTTTCCTTCTTGAGGGAGATCCATGAGTTTTTTTGCGTTTCCTTCTTATGTTTATGCCTAGGTCTCAGGGCTGTTTTTGAGACGCTGTTATGTTTTTGTTTATCTAAGCAGATAGAGTGTTTGGGTATTATCTTTGGTCTTGATGATTTTTTTGTGATGTGTATGTGGTTTTGATTGATATTACGAAGATGAACCTTCTATGGCTGTGAGTTTAATGGCCGATGAAGTGTTTCTGAGTCAATTCTATATCAGTTGGACATTAGTATAGTCAGTTGATGGTGTAGGGACATTAGTATAGTCAGTTGGACATTAGTATAGTCAGTTGATGGTGTAGGGACCTTGCTTTGGTTTGTATGAGTTAAAGAGAAGTGATCCTGAGTTACAGCTGACCATTAGAGTTTTGTGAGAGGTCAGCTATTAGCAGTTAGAAGGCTTTGTGGTCTACTGGGGTTTCTGTAGCAGCTTTGTGCCAGTTGTAGTCAATAGGGAGCCTGTAATGTGATATCCCTTCAAGTTAAGAGATATCTGAGGGCCTGTGTGTGTCTGAGGATATTTGGAGGAATTTTTTGTCTTTGTTGAGGCTTCTGAGTCAACCAATTCTATGTAAGATTATTGTGGCAAAATTCAACTTAGTCCAATCCACTTCAATTAGAAGAAGGTTAGTAGGATATCCACAAAGGACTTGGGGTTGTGGAAATAAGGTTAATTGACTTTGGAGGATTGCAGAGAATCGTGGTGTACAGGTTTCTATGATCAGGGACTATTGGAGGAGTTTGGAGGAAGAATCACAGGTTTGTGTAAGAGGCTAAGAGTGATTTTGGTCAGCTAAATGTCAATTGTGGTCAAGAGAGGCTTATAGGTGGATGGTTAGAGGTTTTGGAGGTCTGTGCTGCTAACTTGAGAGGACACTGAAGCAGTTAGCTGGATTAGAGAGGGAGCTTGGGAGGGTGTTGAGGTGTCCCATTGAGTCAACTGAGCATCAGAGGGACATCAGCTGGGTGTACTGGTGCCTTGATTTGTTGTTTTTGCTAGGCTGTGGTGTTGGTGGTAGATCTCTCTTCACGGTGGTGTGCTTCAAGCGAGCTATAGAGCCAGGTTCTCCCACATACATCATTGTTTTGGTGCCCCCATTGAAGATGACTCTGTACCCTTTGTTTTGTGTTTGTGCTTATACTAGGCTAGTTGTGTTGGAGAAGCCACAAGTTTTTTGGGGTTATGTGTTGGAAGATGTTCAAGCATTTACATATATTACGATGTTAAGAAGGAGTGTAGATATGCAGGGATTAGAGATTATGTAATTCATGGAAAGTTTCTTGCACTGGAGGTTTATAGGACCTGCGACTCTTTGGTATTCCACATCAATAGATTAGTTGCAGTATAGTTGGAAGTTATTATCCAAGGCTTTGTCTCACAGGTTTTCAATGGACGAAGGGAGAAGAGAGGCCTTGGATAAATCTGACAAATATCATCACAGCAAGCTTAATGGAGAGACAATTGCAACCTTGCAGTTGAGGTTTGAGGATGCTTGGTTTGCTTATCTTGACCTATTTGATGGTATGGATATTGTGCATGATTACCTGTAGTTTATGTGCTTTGTGGACGTTGGATCCGGTGTGGCAGCTAAGAGTAGTTAGGCATAGGCGTGATAGTTATGCCAGGGCTATACACTATGCAAATCGGCAGGAATCTACGTCCATGAAGAAGAGAGCAGTCTCTTGCAAACAGGATGATTTGGTTAGGGACATTAAAGGAAGTGATAAATAAAATGAAGACAAGAGAGGGGGGGGATAGCATGGATTTTACCTCTTGTAAGACATCATTGCTTGATGGGGAGCTTTGGATCTATGGTTTTCGGAGAGTCATCATCTCAAAGCAGTAATGATACGCTGACTAAAGATGATTCTAAGGAGCTTGTTGAGGTAAGTAATATGTTTGAAGTGTTTACTAGGGAGGAGGAAGAAGAAGAAATGGTCAAAGATATATGTTTGGAACAAGAGGATGTTGTGTGGCCTCTCAGTAGGATAGCTAGATTGTTGATGAATGCATGGATTTTGAAGAAATGTTGTGTGGTACTATTGGGTTGTTTGATGAAAATGGGAACAATAGCTATAATGATCAGTCCATATTTGGAATGGGATTTAGTACAAAAGTAGGACTAGAGGTGCCTTTTGTTGGTCTACAAGAAGAGATGTCCAAGAAGATGGGAAGTCAGATTAAGTTATCAGATTGTGCATTATAGAGTGTTACCTACATGTCATGTGAAAAAGATAGAGAGGAGATACATCTTGAAGTTATAAACATGGATTCATATACATGTTATGAGGATATTTTGCCATAAGTGTCCTAGAAGGTAATGATAAACTTTTGGATGATGCAGTGTTAAAAGAGCTGGGATAATGATCTTCAAACTTCATAGGTGGATATTGTTTGTAGGTATATGGGTAGGATTATGTGCGATGAAAAAATGCTGACACAAGTGCAAAGTGTAGATGATGTGAAAGATGAGTTAGATGCGATCTTGGACGAAGGTCTGATAGATTTTGTATGTGATGATATGGATTCTAAGCAGGAACATGTTTCTATTGTATGTCAGAAAGATGCTTTGGATGATACTCTTAAAGTGTTAGGTTTTGTTTAAACACAAAAAGATGTATATAAGGAATCACATGTGCAGGAAGATGAAGCAGAGGTAGATGAATATGAATGATTCCTTGGAGGGTGTCTTTGTTTCGATTGAAGAGTCTATTGATCTGAGTGATGGTGAGCCGGGTAATGCTTATGTGGATGCTGAAGTGTGTTTTGGTGATGATGAGTTTATGAATGTTGTTAAGTAGGCTATGGGACAAGGAGGCTATGTATGCTGACTAAGAGATGCAACTAGTCTTTGAGTTGGGTCATTAGGAAAGGATGGTGTTCAGAATGAAGTTGGGAAGTTTTTTTATGATGATAAAGATGTATTGAGGGAATGAAATGAAGGCTTGACTATGAAGGAGCTAAAAGTCACAAAATTTTCTAAGTTGAATGAAGAATTCAGAGAGCTGACAAGGATGGAGAGGTAGAAAGGAGGTTGGATAGCAAGCTTATATGGATAATGTAGCCTATTGATAGGGGCAAGGCTAAGGGGTTGATTGCAAATAGTGTGCAAGTGTTTGATCCAAGTGGGTGATTCAGTTCTATTGAATGGGTTTGGAAGCTGTGTTTGTACCCCTTTGATCTCACTTTGATCCAGGAGGGGATAAGTATGTGGATGAGGTGCATGGATTGCAACCTGCTGTTTTTGTCTTTGATCCTGGTGGTGGGCCATATTGAGGTAGCTGATAGTAGGAACTGAGCTACAGTTTTTGAATGAGACTTTTCCAAAAAAAAGTGGTTGAGCATGAATGCTCTTTAATGGGATGGTTTAGGAAATATTCTGTGAATATATGACCACCTTCATGAAGATGTTTGTGGATGACTTTAGTGTGTTTGGGAAGAAATAAGAACACATAACACACCTCACAATGTGCATGGAAAAGTGCAGGAAGGCCAGACTAAGCCCGAATCTAGCTAAGTGTGCCTTTGGTGTAGCTAGTGGATCCCTCTTGGGGCATATAGTGTCTGTAGAAGGGCTTGCTGTGGATCTGGCCAAGGTTGTAATCATTATGAAGCAGCTGCAGTCTCCCAAGAATGCCAAAGAGCTTGCAAGATTCGTGGGGCTAATTAAGTGGCATAGTTGATTCATGAGGTTTTTGGTGAACGTGGCGGTGCCCTTGTACAATCTCATGGTGAAGGATGAAGAATATATCTGGTCCGAATCTTGTCAAGAGGCATTTCAAAATCTCAAGACAATATTATTAGCAGCTCCCATTCTCCAGCATTCCAACTATAACTTGGTGTTTCATGTATTTGTCGATGTCTCTGATGTTGCCATTGGTAGTGCTCTGATGTAGGAAGCACAAGAGGGATGGTACAAAGCAGTCTACTATGCCAATAGGAGGCTGTCTAGGCCGAAAAAGAATTACTTCACTATGGAGAAGGAATCACTCGGAATTATCTATTCCATCAAGAAGTTTAGACATTACTTGTTAGGTAAGACGTTTGAATTTCATGTAGATCACAAAGCTCTCTTATACCTAATAGCAAACCAGTCCTAGTAGCAAGAAAATTATCTAGATGGATTCTCTTGTTTATAGGAATTTGAGTTCAACATAAGGCACACCTCCAGGGGAACAAGCATGTAGTGGTGGCATACTTGCTCTCAAGAATGGAAACAAGAGAAGAACTAGAGAGGATGGAAGATGATTTTCTAGATGCGCAACTTTTCCTCACAGAAGGAGAAAAACCGAGATGGAATAATGAAGTGCTGTAATTCTTGTCTGACTTGTTCTTTCCGGATTACATGTCTAGAGATCAAAGGAAGAAGCTGACTCTCCGAAGCAAGTCATTTATGATGATGGCTGGACAACTCTACAAGATGGGCATCAACCAAATACTGAGGAGATGTGTCCCTCAACACGATCAACAAGTTGTGCTGGTTGAAGCGCATCAAGGCATAAGGAGTGGACACTTTTTTGGAGAGGTCATAGGGTAGAATGTGTTCCAAGTAGGTTTGTTGTGACCAACCACATTAAAAGATGCACAAAATTTTTCAAAGAAGTGGGACATTTGCCAGAGGCTTGGGAAACCACGTGATGTAGATAGAATGCCTCACAACCAAATCGTGCCACTCGAGCCATTCCAAAAGTGGGATGTCGAATTCATCGGCCCATTCAAACAAGTTGCTAAAAGGACAGGAAACAAAAAAGTTTTGGTGGCCACACTGATTTACTGTATAAAATGGGTGGAGGCCAAGGCCCTTAGAGACTGCAAAGCTTCATCCAACCATAGAAGTGAAGTTTATTTATGAAACCATAATGACAAGATTCGGATGCCCAATAGAAATAGTTAGTGTGACCAAGGGAGCCACTTCATCAACAAAGTGATCAAGAAGCTCCCAAAATAGCACATGATAATACAGAAGAAGTTGACAGTCTACTACCCACAAGCCAATGGGCAAGCAGATTCCACCAATAAGATCCTGAAGGGAATCTTGATCAAGATAGTAAACGAGAGCAGGGAATGATTAGGACACAAAGCTGCACTCGGCATTATGGGCATTCCGAATGGCTTATAAGAATGCAATAGGACTTACACCCTTCAACATGGTGTATGGACTAGAAGCAATAGTATCCATGGAGTTCTTGACATAGAGTCTAAGTATAGTAGTGGCGGCGGAAAGGATCTCTCCAGAAGAATCAGAGGTGCACAGGATTGAAGAGCTCCTCAAGCTAGATGAAAGGAGGCTGCAGAGCACTTGTGCATCAAAAATTATGCAAAGAGAAGGAAGCTGCAAGTGGACAGGAGCACAAAATTCAAAGTCTTTGAGGAAGGAGATGATGTCTTGATGTTCTCATCAAGAATCGGGCCCCACCCATGAAAATTGAAGATGAGATGGACGGGCACATACATAATTGTCAGGAAATTGGAGACATGAACTTTTGAACTAGCAAGTCTGGATAATGAAAAACACAGGAAGTTGGTAAATGGGTACATGTTGAAGCCCTATTATGGAAAGATGTCTGATGAAGGAAAAGGGTGTGCAGAAAGGAATCAAGATACTTATTCGGAGATATTTCAAGAAGAACTAGAATACGAGTCCATCTAGGAGCAAGAAGAAGGACATGATTCCAGAGAAAATAAAAATGGTAAAGAAAATAGCCCAAAAAATAGATTTTCCATATGTAAATATGATAACGGTATGTACAGATACTGAGGAGCCACATGGCAGTAGCATGATGCAGGTGAGAAATTTGAGGTTGCCACCGCGAAAAAGGGTGAATGGATGTGAAGGGAAACCTATCACATCACCATCATCTATTCTTGGCCTAGCCATTAAAGACCTTGTAACTAGTGTGCATAACACTAATGGTTGGATAGCGAGGAGGATCTAGGGAAATCATGGAAATATGAAGAAATTTTGGCTACCCTTAGGGAAGGTACATACAATGGTCGAATGCTTCTCCATCAAAGGCATAGTTTCCAAATCACCTTTCAAAAATTCTTTGCATGCGCTTGATCTCTACTCTTTTCCCCGCCTACTGCTAACACTCAGCCCCAACGTTCCTAAAGCAGAAAAAATGGTACTAAAGTTTGAGCCCCTATTATCCCCACTGTATACAAGGAGGTAGATAGGCATTCCCAGTGGTTGGAGAGGATGGGGTTAAAGGATTTTACTGAGCTGCCCCTGGGAGGAGCTCCAACAAAACTATAAAGCCGCGGAGAAGTTGCAGAAAGAGCATTTTTTAGTCCGAATGTCATCACATTGGAGGCAAATGCCCCCCATTTTTCAACCTGAATGTCATCACATTGGTTGTACCTACTAAACCCATCCAGGAAAGTGTATGTTTCATGCCCAGCTAACTGCATCCAGTAAGGAATCAATGAATGGCAATGAGAATGGATCTGATATAGTGGAAGTATTTATCGTACAGTAGTCAATACAAACCCTCAGCTTCCCATTCTTTTTGGTAACAATGACTATCGGTGACATCCATTCCGCCCTATCCATAGGATAAATGAACCCAACCTTGAACAATTTGTCAATTTCTTCCTTGACCTGTTTGGTATAATTTGGGTTCATGTTGTATCTACTCTACCTGATTAGGGTTGCATCCTCTTTCATGTTAATCTTATGCTAGTAGAAACCTAGATCAATCCCCTTCATGTTAGAATAGTTATAGGCAAATACATATTTGTAGAAATTCAACAATTCCAAGAGACTCCCCCTGAATTCTTGATTCAGCTTGGCACTAATTGTAACTGTTTTGGTCTGCTAATCATCCCCTAGGTTCACCTTTTCAAGCTCATCTTCTTGATCTTTGATATTCCTTTTCCTAATCTTAGCTTTCTCGTGCTTTAGAGCCACCATAGCTTTTTCCTGTTCAGCCTGCAATTCTTCCACATTGTCTTGAGTGTCATCTTCCTCTCTATGAGTGCTCTTTTCATTCAATATCACTTCTTCAGGATGAGCCACCAGAACCTCTGGGTTGTACCTTTGCATAATTCTCTTTATTCCACTTCAAATAGCGATAGCAGATCTGGATTCTCCTTCAAGGTCTGCTCTTCACATCATCTTCTACCTCTTTAAGGTAGTTTAGACCATCTACGTGCATTGGTCAGATTGTCGAGTTTTGCCTGTCTTTTCTTGCAATTGAAATGCAAACTTTATTTTTGCATCTCTTGATCGTGATCTTAACTATCTCTCCCATTTGTGCTTTATCTTTCTGCTCTTAAACCACAGTCTTCCTAGGAGCATGGGATATGCACTTGCTAGTTCAGTCATCTTGAGAATAATGAACACAACAATGAAGGTACATCCTCCCACTTCTATCTTCTCTCCTCTTATTATTATCCTGACATGTCAAACCCTTCTCTAGCTAGCCACGTGAATCTAGAACGGTGCGGACTGCATGATGTGAGTAATCCCTTGCTTTTTATAGCCACGCTATCTGATATTACATTTACCTCTGACCCTCTGTACAGAATGACCCTTGTCATTATCTCACCTCTGATCTTGATGGCTACTTCTCGAACGGACATAGCACAGTCCTAGACTGTTTTCACATTTTCAGGATTTCCAGTTCTTGTGCTGGCATTTGTACCAAAGTCTCATTTGGTATTATAGCCTGAAGTAGGTTTTCCCTATAATTAGGAACCAGATTCAACATTTGATCGAATGTGATGTTTAATTTAATCCTACTAAGATCCTCCACAAGTCGTATTCCTTGCTTCTTTTCTTTTCATCATCTAGCATGTCGTAACTTCTACACATTCTTTTTTCTCTCTCTTTTTCTTCTCTTTCATGTTCCCTACTTCTTCTTGTCAGTATTCCTGTCTACATGCCTTCTAGATTTCCTTCCTTTTCTTCTCTCGGGTGACACTTATATTGCTCTGGCCTGTAATTAGCCCCAGTTGGTGGTTCAACATTGGCCTTTTTCCTACACCAATCTCTTCTCTCTTCTTGATCAAGTTTTCCCAATTTTCCTCAATATACTCTCCTAGGGGCAACCTTTCATGCATTGTCCTCTCACCAGTCCTTGTGTGCTCTGCACTAACTTGGTGATATGTTCTCAAACCTTTTGCTGCCTTTCCCACTATTCTGGTTTCTTTTCAAAATCCTGCTCGGCATTCCTACCTACTATCAATGTCTTGACAAGTGCTTGTGATCTTGTCATGGCCATAACTTCTGGTGGCTTCTTTTGTTCCTTTCCTACATCATGGTCCACCTTTACCATATTGAAGCTGCATCATTTCCTGCTAGCCTTGCATCCCTTTGTGGCCTTGTCTCCTATAGTTCATGCTAATGGAACTTGTCTCCTGTAGTGGAACTGGAATATGGAGCAATCATTTTGTATGTGGCCTTGTCTCCTGTAGTTCATGCTAATGGAACTGGAATATGGAGCAATCATTTTGTATGTACCCTAGACCATTGTAGTAGAAGCAAGCTCCCCTCGTGCCAAATTTTCCTGTAGTTCATGCTAATGGAACTGGAATATGGAGCAATCATTTTGTATGTACCCTAGACCATTGTAGTAGAAGCAAGCTCCCCTCGTGCCAAATTTTCCACCTGCCCTAAATCTTCCACCTCTTCTTCCATATGGTTTGTTGATTTAAGGTCATGTGGCGACTTGGTTGACAACTGGGGCTTACCTGCCTTTCCACCACCCTTGGATTCCTATTCCAAGTATTATAGTAACACATCTCTACAAAGTGATTGTTCCTCCCACATATGGTGCATACTTACTGAATGTCTCTTAGCTGGCACTCCTCTTTTGTATGCCCTTGATTGTTGCACCTCATGCACCAAACATCTGGTCTGAGTGCGGATCTTGTGTGTCCTCTAGAAATCTTGGCTAAGGCATCCCTTAGTTCTTCTTGAACCTTCTATACCTGCTTCCTACTTTTCTTTTTTCGGGGGTTTTTCTCCTCGATATCCGACTCCTGACTAGATTTTGACTCTGAGGTATCTTCTCTAGAATCATTTTCTAAGGTTTCTTCCTCTTTCTTCTTCTTTTTGTCTTTCTTCTTTTTCTTGGAGTCTTTGTTTGTTTGCTTCAAGGCCCCTTCATAGCTCTGGCAACTCCTGCCACTAGTTGTTCAAACGTATGAGGCTACTGCCATCTAGAGCTTTTCCCTCAGTCCTCTCACAAACCACTAGCTCAACGTGGCTAGAGCCGGATGGTTGGATTGGTCCAGGCACACTAGCATTGCTCTGAATTCAGCTGCGTAGTCTTCTATTGGCCTCTTTTTCTATGTCATCCCTCTACATCTTTTTTAGCACCTCCGTTATGGTCTTGTCTTTCCTGAATCTTTTTAGGAAAGCCTTCTTCAGCTCTTCAAATGTCTGGAAGTGATCTAGACCATATTGGGCATACTAGCTATGGTGGCATTACTGCCTAACATTTTGGCAAAGTATTCTGTCTTTTGTGTCAACGGAACTCTGGTGGTTAGGAACGTGGTTTCAAAGGAGAAGATGTGGGCATCTGGATCCTCCTCACTCTTGCCCTTGAATTTAGGGTACTTGAGGGACATCCTGCCCCACAACTGCCAGTTCTTCTCCTTCCTGAGCTTCTTGCCTCCTATTTGGTGGCTCCTGGTGATCTTCTTCCTAATTCCTTAGTGGTTCCGGAATCTGTCTTTTCAGCTGACATGGAATCTCATCAAATAGTGTTATTGGATGGTGTAGTGGTGCTTCTTGTTCTACAGCTTCAACCTGTCTACGTGCGGTACCACATTACCCTATTTGAGCTCCCTTCATTCTCCATGCCTATCCATTGTGCTCTTATGACTGTCTATTCAGCAATCTTGACACGAGTTAGTGTGTGCTTTCTTTTTGGACTCCTTTTAACTAGCTTACTCTACTGATTGTGTAGGACTTACCTAGAATTGGCCTCTATCTTTCTACTCCCCTACTTGGCGTACCCATTTCCAAGCAGGATCACCAAAAGTGTTGATGTCCAGTCAAGACTAAACACTTGCGTAGTTGTACAATACCTAGTTGGCTCCATAGGAGACACGACTAATGCATCTTTGCCTAATGTGATAATTAAATGCTAGCGTGTTGCGCCGTCGCTTTGCTAAGATTGGGGAGTCAGTCATCATGAGACAGTATAGAAGTTAGTTCCTACATCTGACAGGATTCTTGACATGGCTCTTGATCCTACTTCCAAATAGGAATCACGTTCAGATATGAATGACTATGGATGCAGATGCCAATTCGAAGACATATTCTATTAGGAAAGTATGTAACACAGACTAGGAAACGAATAGACTTATATAGTATAGAAAATGAAGAATTGTATATACAAATCACTCTATCACTAGAGTAAAGGCTTTGACCAACAGTTCAATGTAGCAACACCCTCAGTTGTCACTCTCAACCCTCTTCTCTATCTCGTATCTCTCTACCTCCTCGATAGTTCCCCTTTCCTCTTTTACATCTACCTAGGTACTACCCATTAGCAAGATCAGTTACAAGGTTGTTACAAGAAAGAAGATTCATGCTTAAGAGTTTGTTGTTGCCCAACGGACACACTAGGCAGTAAGGCTGGGTAGCGGTCGATGGCTTAATGGCCACCAACACTAGATACAGTGATTTCACATTATCCCTCTTCTTAACTAATTCTTTGACTCATGGTGACATTGAAAAGCAACCTTCTAGTTACACCAGAATACTCTCAAATCCTGAGAACCTTTGCCTGAGCGTGTAGTCCACTACATTAGGCAAAATATGGACTCTCATTTTTTCCCCTTAAGTATTTCCACACCTCCTCTCTCTAGAAAAATGGGCTCATGGGGTGAGTTTTTTACAAATTAAATCAAAAGTTGGCAAAGATTACACATTTGGAATCTACTCATGGAGACCTGATATATGATGGGAAATTTTGATTATTTAAGAAGTCCCCAAATTGGTGATGTTATGGCATGTTACATGCCACATCATCAAAAATTTGGGGACTTCTTGAATAATCAAAATTTCCCAGTGTAACATGCGCATCATCACCAATTTGGAAACTTCTTAAATAATCCAAATTTAAGAAGTCCCCAAATTAGTGATGATGTTACATGCCACATCATCATAAATTTGGAGACTTCTTGAATAATCAAAATTTCCCAGTGTAACATGCACATCATCACCAATTTGGGAACTTCTTGAATAATCCGAATTTCCCATTATGTTATATATCATTGGAAAGGTCTCAATGAGTAGATTCCAAATGTGTAATCTCCGCCAACTTTTTATTTGATTTACTTACACGTGCCACATCTTGACCAATTTGGAGACTTCTTAAATAATCAAAAATTTTCATCATGCTATATATCATTAGAAAGGTCTCCGATGAGTAGATTCCAAATATGCAATCTCCGCCAAATTTTGATTTAATTTGTAAAAATTTCACCATGAGCCCATTTTTCTAGAGAGAGCGGGTGTGGAAATCCGTAAGGGGAAAAAATAAGAGTCCATATTTTGCTTAATGAGAAGCTTAACAGGCTGAGAAGAATAGCCCAAAGCTCCAATCAGCCATGTATCTTCACACACCTCTTGCCCAGGGCTCAAGAAGGCTTTACCAGCCCAAAAGAGAACTTGCAGTGTAAGACAGAACTGAACCATCTGACAAGCCTCAACTATTCCTCCATACCTTGGGACATCTTCGTAGACCTCTGCTCAACTTTATAGAGAGAAACACCTGTTGTCTAGTTGATAGAGAGAGAAACATAAGTTTTTCAGTCTGAGAGAGAAAGCGACCACTCCTTTGCAAGTAAAAGTTTTTGCAATTGGTGGGAGTGTGGAAGGTAGAAGATTGGGACTAGCAGTGTTTCTTTGTTGTGCAAAAATCCAAACTAGTCAAAGTTCCATGTTCTAGTCCTGTTTTCTTGATGGTGGAAGAGAACTAGGGTACAAGGTTTTGTGTGAAGTATTTCCATATGCTATACTTAAAGCATACCAATTCTCATGAGATTTTGACACTAGAAGGTAGGTATTTGCAGGTGTGAAAAGCACCTATCTGATAGCTACTACAGTCAGGATTGAATAAGGACCTAAGGGACCTATAGACTATTATGGGCCTTCTCCTTTGAATTTGGTCATCAAACTTGATATGTGGGTCTTATACAAGTCAAGGAACAAATTTGCAGAGTTTCACCCGTTTACTGAGTAGAAGGATTAGTGTCTAGTCCAAAGCATCTCCAACTGCCAGCTTACACCCATATTAGAAGGTTACACCCGTTTACTGAGTAGAAGGATTAGTGTCTAGTCCAAAGCATCTCCACCAACTGCCAGCTTACACCCATCTTAGAAGGTTGATGGAGGGCTTGTTGAAGGAGATTTGAGTTGCAGCTTGGTGTGTAGGTGAAACAGAGGTAGAGGATTTCTCTCATCAAGTTTGGTGTTGTTTAGATAAGTCGAAGTGGTTCTCGGCTAACATGCTCCAACTACGGTTGACATGATGATCGATGCATGTTCCCTCCTTAGGCACATGGTTCTTATGCTAAGGAGGTCTAGGAACATTGCTTTCACATTTTCCATGTGCTCATCTAAAGCTATGAATAATGGTGAAACTAAAAAGTAACCTTCTAGTCCACCAGAATACTCTCAAAGCTTGAGAACCTTCTTCTAACCAATAGTCCACTAGAGAAGTTCGACTGGCTGAGAACAATAGCCCAAAAGCTTTGATTGTCCATGTATCTTCACACCCCTCTTTCCCAAGACTCTAAAAGGCTTTGCCCATTCTAAAAGAGAATCTGAAGGCCAGTGCAAGACACAACTAAACCACTAACACAAGCCTTGGTTATTGCTCTAAAGGCCAAGACATCTTTGTAGACTTCTCCTTAACCTTGTAGAGAGAGAAACACTTGTTGTCTATCCTGTAGAGAGAGAACCACAATCTACCTAGCCCTAAAAAGAAAGTGACCACTTTCGAGTCCTTTGTACCTGCTGTCCAACAATTTGTATCTATTGTCTAGCCCTCTGTACTTGTTGTCCAATCCTCTCTACCTGCTATCCATCCCTAGACAAAGAAAACAATGGCTATAGAGAGAGAAAACAACAAGTCCATCTCAATAGAAACAAAAATAGAAACAATGGCTATAGAGAGAGAAAACAACAAGTCCATCTTAATAGAAACAAAAATAACAACCCGACCAGCTCTATAGAGAGAGATATCAACCCCATAAGCATGAATCTTAGTGTTTCTTTCTATCTCTTTCTTGGTGTTTTCTTGTGGGCTCTTGGTTGTGTCAAAATTATAGGGAGTATGCACAACAGAAGCAAAGCTGATGGCAAGATAAAGCAACATATATGAGAGAGATCAAGAACACAAGATGTATAGAAATCTTCTATGCTTGATGCGTTGATTTGCTTGGTTTTAGAATTATTGTGCATACCTTGCACTTCCCCTTGAGAGAACGACCCAAAAAAAAAAAACTTCCTCCACTTTCCTTGAGCTTGAAAGAAATGAGGGAAAACCTTTGAGTGCTTAGAGAAAATCAGTTAGAAAACCATAGAGTGAAAGGTTTAAAGAAAACCTTGTAGAAAGCTTTGAAGTACAAGGTGGATTTTTTTTTTAAAAGAAAAAAAACCTTTGATAAAAAAAAACTCAAGGTTTTTAAATCTTAGAGTAGCGTTTCTTTGTTCTCTGTGGAAAAGAAACGCATCTGCGTTTTGCTGTGTGTCGTGATGCACCGTGCGTTGTTGCCGGATGTTGCTGAGTCCTGCCCGCAGGCTTGCCACACTATTGCTTTAAGCAATAGAGAGGCGACTAGTTGTTGAAGCTTGCCAACTGTGCTTAAGCAACAGCAAGCACCAAACTCAAGGCACCAGGGCAGACGGATGGTGACGGAAGTACGGTAACAGAATCTGCAAAGGTGGATTGAAATGGACGAATGGCCGTATTCTCTTTTTTTTCCTTTGTCTTCCCACCTCCTTTGGTTGTGAAGCTAAGAAAAAATAAGTAGCATAGAAGCTCAGTCTAATATCAATGGAAAAGATGGATAGAAAAATGTGTTTTTCCTTTTTCCTCTTCTTCTTCTTCTTCTTCTTTTTGATGATGATGAGGATTGTCTTATTTGATGAGCTCTTTTGTTGCCTTCCTTCTTGATGTCTTTTTGCTTCTCACCTTCTTCTGCCATCATCCTTCTCGATGAGGATGTGAATGGATTATGATAGTAAGAAAGAAAGAACAGGGGATTGAAGGGGAACTTAGCCTTTGCAAGGCCCTGATACCATGTCAAAATTATGGAAAGTATGCATAATGGAAGAAATAGTTGATGGCAAGATAGAGAAACATATATGAGATACAGAAAGAACACAAGATATATTGAAAGATTATATATTACCTTCTATTTTAACCACTTCAAATTTGGCTTGACCTTCACCTTCATGTGTTGGTTATGTTATATTACTTGTGTTACAAAAAGTGAGGCATCATGCCCTTTATATAGGAACCAACAAGGCTAGGGTTGGGCCAAACCTAGATCCCTTTTCCACCCACATGCCCACTGAGTGTGTTCACACCTCCATTACCTCTTCTTCTTGTCCTTAAGCTTGTACATTATATATTTCAACTTCTTGTAGGTTCTCCAGCAGGTAGTTCTATAAGGACTGTGTAGACTAGTGTTTTAGAGCTAGGAGGGGAGCTTGATGTGAGAGATAGTATGGAACAAGGTTTGTAGAGTGTAATCCTTGCAAGTACAAGTTTAACAATTGGTGTGGGAGTGCGGAAGGTAGGAAATTGGAACTAGCAGTGTTGCTTTGTTCCAAAAATCCAAACTAGTTAAAGTCCCTTATTCTAGCCATGTTTTCTCCTTGCTAGAAAAGAGCTAGGATACAAGGTTCTGTGTGGAGTATGTCCATATGTTGTACTTGAAGCATACCAAATATCATGAGATTTTGACATTAAGAGGTGGGTGTTTACAGTTGTGAAAAGTACGTATCTGATAGCTTATGCAGTCTCAGGACTACATAAGGACCTAAGGGGGGGCTTCTCCTCTGAAATTGGGCATGAAACATGATATATGGGTCTTATACAAGTCAAGGAGAAAATTTGTAGAGTTTCATCATTTTTGGGTCTTCTAAGGAGGTGTACTAGAAAGGTTAGTATCTGGTCTAAAGCATCTCTAGCTATTGCCAGCTTACAACCATCTCAGAGGGCTGATATGATGGGCATGCTGAAGGAGATTTGAGTTGGAGCTTAGTGTACAAGTGGACCAAAGGAGAGGATTTCTCTCATCAAGTTTGGTGGTGTTTGGACAAGTGGAAGTGGTTCTAGGGGCCAACCAACTTCAGCTGGAATGGACATGATGCTAGATTCATGTTTCCTCCTCAGGGAAATGGTTTTGATGATGATGAGGTCCAGGTACACTGCTTTCACATTGTATGTGTGCTCATCTGATGCTTTGACTAATTGTGACACTAGAAAATCAACCTCTAGCTTTGTGAGAATACTCAGCCCTAGGAACCTTCGCGTGAGCCTGTAGTCCACCAAAGAAGCTCAAGTGGGGGAGAAAAATAGCCCAAGAGCTCCAATCAGCCCTGTATCTTCACACCTCTCTTGCCCATAACTCTAGAAGGCTTTGCCAAGCCCAAAAGAAAACATGAAGGTTAGTCTAAGACATAATTGAACCACCGAACAAGCCTCAACTATTCCTCCACAACCCGGGACATCTCGGTAGACCTCTGCTCAGCCTTATAGAGAGAGAAACATCTAGTGTCTAGCCTGTAGAGAGAGAACCACAAGCTACGTAGCCCTAGAGAGAGAAAGCACCCACTATATAGCCCTTTATACTTGTTGTCCCAGCCCTTTGTATCTGATATCCAATCCTTTGTACTTGATGTCCAGCCCTCTGTACATGTTGTCCACCCCCCTAGAAAGAGAGAATAGTGGTTGTAGAGGGATAAAATATCCCATCTAGCTCTATAGAGAGAAAGATAAAAACCGGACCAACTCTGTAGAGATAGATATCAGCCCTGTAAGGGAGAAAAACAAGTCATCCAGCTCCTGTATGTGTGAGAAACAAGTCGACCATCTCCTGATCCCTTTAAAAGCAAGTCGACCAGCCAAAAATAGCCCCATGTCTGCTTCTTCTAGACATCTCTACCAGATATATCCTCTTACATGCATAAAGTAGGCACCCAAGCTAGATTTAGCCTCCTTCATGTAAAAAGTAGGCACCCAAGCCAAGAATAGCTGTAAAAGTGCTTTTTACCCTTTTTGGATGCTTCACGTGTAAGTAAACCTATAGTCCCAAATTGTTGCAAAATTAAACTCAAATATTGAAGTGTCAAAGTTCTTCTGGCCACACTCCAAGTGTCCACGCCCATAAAGCAAGTTCATGCTAATGTATACTGGGCCCACATAGTGTCCATGTGCCTACACCATAGACCAATGTCCACACATGCACGAGTCTCAAACCCTCAGTCCACACATGAAACTGAGTCTGCTCTTTGGAAAATAGTTCTCTATTCATCTTGTAATCAAATATTTGAGCCAAGGAGTACTAAATGGTGACATCACGTGACATGGAGGGAGAGCATCTCGACTAGACCTTTCTTGACTCTGACTACTGCAGCCTTTAATGTTGCTAGCTTAGAGGTCATCCCTCAAGAACCTCCAAGGTCTTCTGCACTTAACTCTCATGGGAAGGAGGGAAACGGAGAGAAGTTAAAAGGACTTCTATGTCTACAAGTTCTCAAGATGAGAGTACATCTCATAAAAACATCAATTTGTCAAGCGAGGAGGATTTTGTACCTTCAGATGACAATGAGAAGCTTGACATCATGAATCTTGGTGGTGAGCTTGGCACAGGTGCACTCCCAACTCAACAAAATAAAACAAGGGAGATAATTAAACACCAGAAACTTGTGCTCTCAATGGTAGGATTTTAAACTTGCCAACGGAAAAGATACATCGACCACCTATTAATACACCATCTGGTAGAAGATCAATGGAGATTAGAGAACCTCACACAGTCACCATGTCAATAATCTTAAGAAGAAAATGAAGGTGATTTCCCATGCCACAGTGGTTCCATTTATTATTTTGGGGTAGAGCCCCAAGATTGTCCCAATAAAAATAGCTTTAAAATGGCAGAATGTCAGAATTATAACTATTATCTCATTAGGGGCTCACACTTTGCTAGAGCTAGGAGGGAACTATTAAAGGAAAATCCAAATAGTCCTTACTACAGTACTCTAGATTGCAAAATCTATGCTGCTCTCATAGTTGAAAAGGCAAAACTTCTTGCATGGGATTATAATAATGATAATTACTACTATGCAAAGATGTCCCAGATTGAGAAAATCAGGTTTTTTCACCATGAGTTTGAGGAATATGTGACACGACACCAAAAGGTTGATGGCATATTATGAAGACATTGTCTTTTGGAGGTTGGGATTCTTGTGGAGAAAGAGGAGCTCTCTTATGGACTCAGAAAGTATGATCCTTTATTTCAGCTTGCTTTTCGTACATGACAAATTTGGGATCTTTTGAATAGAATCTTTTTAATGTGGGAGAATAAAGATTTGAAAGAGCAGAAGACCTCTAAAGGGTTAAATGAATCTAGTGGCTTGGCTAAAAGTCATGGTAAGAAGGTGGACACATCAATTGAAGACCTTGCAGAAGATATGAAGCTTAATCCATGGCGAGCACTTCAAGGAGTGAAGGATCAAACACTGCTAGTTTCTGTCATATCGTTTGTCATTTCAAAGGATCTATCACTTGATGAAATCTCTTTGGAGCTACAAAAGTAAGTAAAGTTTTTAGTTATTCATTTTTTATCTTCTTAATGTAAATGAAGTATTTATATTGTCTTTACCTGTGTCTTACAGCTATAAAGTTTATATGAAGATGCAAGAGGTCATGATAAAAAAATTAAACTGCACCACTTGGGGACGACGTACATGCAGAGTATCCCCAGTTTAGCTCTCACGTAGTTTTGAGAGATTTTTTCTTGTCCTTAAAAGAGTGGGTAATATTCTTTTGTTTTTGTATTAAAGATTCAAATGTGATGATATGCTAGTATTGTTGTTATGTCTTAAGAAACCAGCCACTAAATATTATATTCTTGTATATTAACTTTCTACTTATACAACAGAAGCCTCCAACTAAAAAAGGTAAAAAGTCACTCTTTCAAGAAGAATCAGAGTGTCCACAAAACTTCTTGTGTACCTTGAAAGAGCTCGTAAGAGAAAGCAAGATGCCTTCTACGAAATGCTGCTCCAACTAAAGGAGATGAATTGGAAGAGTTTTTTCGTCCTAGATACGAAAGTAAAGCAGCATCCTATAAAGTGATTTGTGGGGATGTAAATAATCTTTAGAATATCATTCCAAAGAAAGATTACAGTCTTGTTATTGTTGCTGATATCCCATATGGTTTTAATATGAGTGGTTCTACGAATGATGAGAGAGCATATACCTATCAAAAAATTCAAAAGACGTTACAAAATTTTAAAGTGGTAACTACATCGAATATGTGGAGATTTGTGATCTTTCATAGCACTAGCCAAGCTCCATCAGTAACTATAGCTTTGAGAAAAGAAGCACATGGTCTAGAGTCTCTTGTTTAGTACGGCTTCAAGAACTTATGTTTTTAGTTTCTTTTCATTATTATTCAAACACTTTAAATTTATGTTTCACTAAATATAGATCATGTTCCTAGTTTTCGTGTCAAAAGTTCCTTTGAAACGATCATGGTTAGCTATTGGAATGACATTAAGCAAAGACATGTTAAAGCACATGTCAATGAGTATGGATTCTCCAATGTGCTTTCTTTTCCCATAGTAACTAGAAAACTAAGACATGTGACTAAGTGCAAAGCCTTGGTGAATCCCTACCAAAAGCCTCAACACTTGATTAATCGTTTGATCGGCCTATTTTCTATGCCAGATGATTGGATACTTGACTTGTTTTCTAGAACTGGTATACACTTATTTTTTCTTTAAAAAATCATATTTAAATATATAATTTCTTATTATTGATTGTATATTAGTTCTTATATTCAATTTTTTAAAACTGTAGGTACAACTGTGACAGGTGTAATTAAGAGAAAGAGGAACTGCATTGCAGTTGAAAAGGATGAGATCCAAGCAGCCTTTATTAAGAGAAAGAGGAAACTGCATTGCAGTTAAAAAGGATGAGATCCAAGCAGCCTTTATTCCTATGCGTATAAAGGGTGCTATGGAACTGCCAGATGAAGATCAAGAGGTGGAAGCAGTATCCATTGATGCTAATGAGAAGTTCCAGTCAGCATCAAAAGAACCTATGCCTCCCTTCTCTAATGAGCCTAGGGAATTAGCATCTCTAATAGAAAATGAAAATCTTACTTTGATGTTCCGTGGTCCCCAAGGAGAATAAAATGATCACCAATCCAATAAAGAAGCAAAGGAATATCTAGATCAACTCCTAGATGTTTAGATTTTTGAGTCTACTACTTTACATAATTTAGTTTATCATGACTCTCCTACTTTACATACTTTAGTTTATTGCTCTAGGAACCTTTAAGAAGTTTCATCTCATCTTTGTATGAAGAACTTTTATTTCATATTATTTGTATTAGCTTTGCTATTTGGGTTTAGAAATACATTCAAGCCTGATTGTAGGGTTTTTTATAAACTATAGAGCTTATGATGTTATCTATTCTAATCTTTTTTTATCACTTATCAAATAATGTGTATATTTATGTATAGTGGTAAACTTTGTTCGAAGAAAGTTCATTAAAAAAGGTCTATTTCATTCATGAAATTTATAAAATAAAATTTTATTTAAAATTTTTTGGTATTTCTTTAAGTTGTGGGGACTTCTTCTATCCCATTTAAAAGTCAAGTTGTTTTTATGTCAAGCATTATTAGTTTATAAATCTATGGAGGTCACCACGTGTTCTCTTGAAAAAAGTGTCAAAATTCATGTAGTTTTTTAATCTACGCATGGAATTCTAGATGTGCTTTGAAAAAAAGTGTGTTTTTAAGCTATTTTTAAAGTTTTCATGTATTTTTTGAGGGAATCGTTTTAGGTAACCCTCGTTAGCTACCTATTTTCCCCGCAACATTGTTGATTATTTATCATTATGCTTAATCCACCATGTTTATCTTCCTTCGAGATCCACCTCAAATCCTTCAAGTGGTATCAGAGTAGGAAATAGGTAGCTTCAGTAGAGGATTAACCATTTATCAATTTACTTTAGCCATAGGATTGGTATTAATCCTTCGTTAATCATTTTTAAAAGCTTTTTTTCTCCTACTAGAATACCCTATTGTAGTTGAGGCTCATTGCCCTCCATACACTTAATCATTACTTAAAGCAACTATTTGGGCTTCTTTCCAACTCATTGGGGCACAAGCACATCAAAGAAATCAATGAATTTTGAACCAGGATGCTAGCGGAAACATGATTAACTAGCGTTGTTTTTTGTAAGGGAAATCTAGATCTACAAGAAACTAATGCAAATCTCTCTAGTTCCTCTTGGCCCTGGGATGTTTTTGGGTGTTCTACAAGCTGGTAGCTTCAATATTCTCATTTGGTGCCTCTAGCATAGAGATCTCAACCTATGTGCTTCACAGAAAAGTACTTTAGTGAAAGGGCTATTAATCTATGATTATCTCATCAAATTTCATGCTTCGTGACTTGAAACACAACTAGACATACTATTATACATTGGCCTAGGAGAATTTTGCATTTGAACAAGTAGAGGGTCTTTAATTGAATGCTCTAATTTACTCTATTTTTTCATCCAAATTAGTGATTAATTTTTACTAATTAGGGATTAATCAACCCTGATCCCACCATTGGGCACACAATTAATGGAATCTTGCCATTAGGGAGCTGCCAACAACTCCCTATCACTTCATATTGTAAAAGCCCCTTGTTTATTTATCATTATGCTTAATCCACCATGTTAATCCTCTTATGGGATTTACCTTAAATCCTTCAATCACCTCTCTCTCTCTCTCTCTCTCTCTCTCTCTCTCTCTCTCTCTCTCTCTCTCTCATCTGACGCATAGGAAGGCGGTGTGGGACGAGCTGAGGAAGGGTCATAAACTTGCTACCGACTGGGGCGTGTACAAGCACGGATGAGGTGAGGAATAGAGCATGGACGAGCATGGCTGAGTTGGTTCTAGGCTCCTCTGATTTCATAGGAGCCATGTACTTTATTTTGTTTTTTTAAATACTCGAGAGCATTTCTTAAGCAGCATCATTTCTTAAGCAGCATCATTTATACGACAAAATGCAGTTTGTAGGTATCCCTACTAGTGTCGTATCAATGACATCAAAAGATGCATCAAAAAAGAGATGCTTCATGTGATGGTTCATGCGATGCAGTGTTTTGACCTCGAATAAGTGTTGTTTATACGACATTTGTCATCGCATAAATGATATTTTTTTGTAACAACCCGTTTTTTTCAAGCTAAGCGTGAGGTTGTGTTATAGTGCTCCAAACACTCCTACTTCTATTCTCACTATAATGGAAGTTGCAAAGAATCTTGCCTTTCATGCCTGGATGAAACATGTTAAAGTGCATTATAACTATGTCAGAGAGAGACTCTATGCTAGCGAGATCAGCTCAATCTATCTCATAGCACACATGATAATATGGTAGATCTTTTCACTAATGCTTTATTAGGTGAAAAGTTTGAGGCCTTCCACAAAGCTTTGGGTCTCTTCCCTTTCAAAGACTGATCTGTAATCTCTGCAAACCTCACATTTGATTTATAGGGGAGTTTGTTAGATATTTGGTACTATAACATTGTGAGGTCGTATACTTATACCATGGGTACTTTTGTTCCACTTGGTTTTTTCTTATGGCCATCTAGGTACAAATGGGAACCTTAGGGTTAGCTAGTATACAAGCAACCTCATCCTCAGTTTAGGGTTACTATTTAGTTTTGTACTTTATTGTACCTTGAGCTATTACAAGGCTATTACTCCAAGTGAACTAGCCCTCTACACACACTCTCTCTCCCCCTTGTGTATTCTTTAATCCATGAACATTGAGTGAGTGAGTGTTTGCAGTCTTGATTCCATTAAAGACCACAAATACTCACTCAAGATAAATCAGCTTTGATTCTATCAAAGCTAATTTATTTTTAAATATATACACACATATTGTTTATGTGTGTATGTTTTCACTGAAATCCATTTCTAAAATCATATGTCAAAGTTCCAAAAATACATCTCATATTCTTGGTACTAAAGTGCTCAAATCTAAGTTTAAAAAATAGATCATATGCTTATTGCCAAGGTACTTAAATGTTTCTAATATTAGGGATCCATATATTACAAAAATTTGAAATCAAATTTCTTAAACAGTACAATACTTACAAATTGAAATTTTGACACCGATGAATTCGATTTGCTAACTACACATTATTGTTTTATAAAAACAATTGTGATAGAATTAAATGATTAAATATGATAGATTTAAATCATTAAAGTATGTAGATAAGTATATATACATATAGGTTTCTAAGTCCTAGAATTGCTGTGTTAACCAACTATAAGAAGGAAAACTTCACCCATATGACCAAATATAGTTGGTATGTTGTTGAAAAATTATAGTTGGTATGCTATTGAAAACATTATAGTTGGTATGCAGAACAATCATAGGAAGGAAAAGTTAACCCATATAACTAGCTTGCACCATTAATATATATTCTATTTGTTATTTATTTATATCTTTCTAGAGTCATTGTGGTCATCTTGACCAAAGCACATTGGCCAATGTTAAAACATTAATGTTAAACACTCAACAATGTTAAAACATTAATGTTAAACACTCAACAACGCAAAGAAGATAACTTGATGCATAAAGTGGGCCTTATAAACAAGACTAAGTTCGAAGTCACCATGATGATGAGGATGGATGAATCAAACCATAATAAATCCCACCACATGCACGGAACATACAATGGACTACAAGATCAAGAGGGGAAATAGGGAGGGAGAAGGAGGGGGATTTGGGGTGGTTGGTTAATCCTACTCTATTTTTTTAAAACGAGGGATGTGAAAACATACTAATAGGGTAATTCAGTAGTGAAATAGGATTAAAAATTATACCTACATCTCGAATTTAAGCATTTTTATTCAGTTGCAATATTATAATCTTAAACAATTAAACTCATAATACTTGATAAAAAAATGTTATTAATATGAATCTCAATTTAAAAAAAATATTAATATGCATCTCAATTAAAATCCATTGAATAATTTGATAAGTCCATGAATGTTAAAAGATTAACTAAGTTTAATCACCATGATATGATTCTTAATTAATGTCCATTGATTATTTGAGAAGTCCATGAATGATAAAACATTAACGAAGTCCCTTATAATTTCTTATTCTATTTATGCACCATCCAACAAAGTATAATTTGTGAGGTAAACTAGTTACATCATGTATGCCAAATATTGATTTGGAATTTAAGAATGTGCATATTAAGATAGGAGATTTCCCTTTACTATCTCTTTTAATGCTTTTATGAGGTAGAGTTCTTTAAACAAAGTCTTCATCTTTGTGTCAAACTAGAGTTTTGTGATGCCTTATAAATGAGTTGTCTAGATTATCATGATCATTTCAAAATATGATATTTTATAATAGTGATATGTGCAATATTATAAAACTTTTATTACTTATAAAATTTACTACAAAGATTTATGGTACATCAAAAAGATGTAAGCATTGATCTACTTTTGAAACATTTCAAAATATGATATTTTATAATAGTATAAAAACATTACTTATACAATTTACTACAAAGATTTATGGTCCACCAAAAAGATGTAAGCATGGATTCTACTTTTGAAACATAATTTAAAATGCAAACAGGCACTTCATTCTTGCAATGTAAGCTAAATTCACATAAGCATTTAGATTCAAACAAAGAACATATTTCTCATAAACCATATAACTAAGTTACTTGTTCATAGTAAGAAGTTCTTTTGTCTTGTAAACTGATGCTTATAAAGCTATCATTAAGTTAAATATAAAAGGGAAAAAGGTTTTATGATCCTTATTTTTATCTATGATTTTAAGTGGTGACTTTACAGTTTCTCTTTGCGCTTTCTTTTTAAATTTGGAAAACAAGGCTTGGAAGAACATGGGATCCACAAGTTCATACCCATAAGAAGAAAGCTACCAACTATAATTGATTGAAAAGTATCATGAATGCTATAGTTAAGGGCGTGGATTGATTTTGAGGCGTAGGATAAAAAAGCCAAGGATAGATCTAGAGGGAAGATAGCAATAGTGCGTTGATAATGTATGTTCGTCATGGAATTTTGTTTAATTATCTTCTTAAGGTACTTTCTGTTTCGATAAAGCACATGGGGACATAGCTATGCCATTTTTCTCTTTTTGAGAGAAAGCACAATCACACTGAAGAAAGTATCCTTTTTCAAGGGAGAGATTGCGACTTTACTTTACTATTTGGAAAACTTATTTTTAGGAAACATATGCACTTTCTCTTCACTTTTCACGATGCTTCGACACGTGATTCTTCAGACAACTATATATAGTGTTTAATCGAACTGGTTTCACTTGTGTGGAGATTTTCATTGCCTTGGTGGTATCTAGTGTTCGGGAAAGGGTGGCCTACTAGAAATCCAAAATGGTATGTTGGAACGTGTCTAAAAGGAATTGAGCTGATTGCAAAAAAATGTAATCATGGTATAAAATTTTCAAAAATTAATGCTTATTTTCAAGCTTCATGGAAAGTGAGGAGAGACTAACAAAAAATACAATAATGGTGTAACATTTCTAAAGAATTATGCCAATTTTTAAGCTTCATGAATAATTGAGGAGTACCACCAAGCACATATCCCAGTTGATAGGGTGTTTGAAGTCTATGTATGAGGTCGGAGGTTAACACCCCCCTGGCTACTTGTTGAGGTGGTGCCTTGTAAAGCCCATGTATGTGGAAAAAGAAAAAGAAAAGGAGTAGATCCTATGGATGTTCACAAAGGCCTGCCTATATCGAGAGAGAGAGAGAAGTGGCCTAGCCTAGAGAGATAAAATAGGATACCAATAAATTTTTCTACATATTTTACCTCGAAAACTTCGACTAAATGTGTATACTTCCTATTTATAAGTTTTTTGAAGGAAAGGCTCCCTAGTGTCAGAAAAAAAAACCATCTTTTACAGTAATTTCACGACTCAAATTGAGAAAAACCGATTGTAATTTTGGTTAGGCTTGAGTTTCAAGATTCAATTTTTTGAAACCCGTTGGGCTTGAAGCTTGTCCTTTTTTTCACTTTTTTTCACGACTCAAATTGAGAAAAGCCCATTGAAATTTTGGTTTGGCTTGAGTTTCAAGATTCAATTTTTTGTTTTCACTTTTTTTCACTGGGTTAAAAAAAAAAGTTTATTTATGACACATTCAAGTTCATAAAGTACGCGTGCGATGGGTCGTTGTATACCACCCATTGCGAGACAGATCAATAGTACCGGGTGGAGTAAATGGCCTGAAGATGATGCGGGTGCTGGCTGAATTTTATTTGGGGAATAAAAAGGAAGATCGAAATGGTGGCCAGCGCCGCCAGTGAATAAAAAGAAGAAGATGGTGCGAAACGAATTCAAAGTATACGTGCAGAACGGTACGGAAGCTAGGACAGGGGTAGATTAAGGGAGAACATGGGGCAACCAGGCCGGCGGATACACACAAAACCATGGTTTTGGAGAGAGCGCCAAAACCAGTTAGATGAGCCCCGCCCGGAGCGGTTTTCGGACAGCGAGATGGGTAAGGCTCTACCCTCTTCTAAACTTCTAAGAGCTCCACGATTGCCAGCCAATTTGACCCACAGCTTCTCCATACCTAACGCCGAGCCGACTCTCCCTCCCAACCCTCTTGCAAAACTTGTCTTCTAGGCTTCTACTCTCTCTATGCTACCCTAAGCCAACCCTAACCCTAGTTGCAGGCGCTGCGCTTTGCCTCAGGAGAAGCCTCTGTGTGTACCATTTGTCTTACACGCCTGGAGAAAAATGGCCAATCTTAGAGAGGACATCACAAGAAACCCTCAGATAATGGTCGAGGAGAATGCGGATGGAGAGCCCGCGGGTGAGCACGAGGACATGGACCTTGCCCTGGAGGACGCAGAAGAGGAGAACGATGGATGCAACAAGCTACTCCTGTGCCACCGCCACCACCACTCTAGTGAGAAGGCAGGTCCCCCTGTTGGTCGCGGCAAGATCCAGATCAGAAGAATCGAGAATACCACCAGCCGCCAGGTCACCTTCTCCAAGCGCAGAAATGGCCTCTTGAAAAAAGCCTACGAGCTCTCAGTCCTTTGCGACGCCGAAATCGCCCTCATCATCTTCTCCAGCACCAGCAAACTCTTCAAGTTCGCAAGCTCCAGGTACCCCCCCTTCTTCATTGTTATGGTATGCTTGTCCTCACAGTGTTCTTGTGTGCAAGGCATAATTCCAAATTACAATGTTTAATCTCTCCGCGCTTCAAATAATTCATGTGAATGAGTGTTGAGAGAGAGAGAGAGAGAGAAAGATCAGCCATTACAACCCCCCTCCTTAACGGACCATCGCCTCTGTCGATACCATCCCCGCTGGGGCTACACGCAAAGGATAACACGGAGATTCACACCTGCTACTCTCCCTGTTTCCTAAGCGAGACACCCAACGCAAACCTTTGCTGGGATCTTTTAGGATAGATCAGCCTTGCTCGTTCTTTTTGAACAAAAATCCATCCTTTTCTTACCTCGGTTCACGATGACAATAAGGGCTGCTTGTCTCTACACTTCCGGTCACAAGTAGAGTGGACAGGTTGTCTCTACTACATGTAGTGTCTCCCAGCGCAGACCTTTTTCACCCTTATAAGATAATCTTAATATCTTATGCTTTTGGTCGCACGTGATGGACATAGTAGAGGGAGGAGCCATGTCCTGTCATACTTCTTGCTTGGGGTGAGTTTAAGGGTTTAAT
Organism: Cibotium barometz; assembly: GCF_041138505.1. Classification (NCBI taxonomy): domain Eukaryota; kingdom Viridiplantae; phylum Streptophyta; class Polypodiopsida; order Cyatheales; family Cibotiaceae; genus Cibotium; species Cibotium barometz. The sequence goes on along the minus strand of NC_141057.1, from coordinate 17,148,820 downwards.
GCGCATGATTACAACCGTTTGGTTTGGTTTAGATAGGGAATCTACAAAACATAACAATTCTTGTTGGATATCTATTACATATTAACAATGGCACTTGGGGAGGAGAGAAAAAGGCACTTGGAGAGGAGAGAAAAGGGAAATCTTGGATTTCTAAAAAATAAGAGAAAAAATATCCCATTGATTTGACTCTTTGTATTTCGGCTTCCATTCCTAATTTAACCCTTTGTATTCTAGCTTTCATTCATGCGTTTTGCTTCTTAATATCTTTTACATACTGCAACAACTCACGGGTTGAGTACTAGTAACTCTCAATGTCTAAGAAGACAAAAAAGCTAATGAATAAGTGAAAATAATTTTTATTAAGAAAGACTCTCAATGAAACCATAACATTAAGCTTTTTTATCAAGTATATGATAGATTATTTTATTGGATAAAATCAAAAGATTGATGAATAAGTGGTGAGAGAGCTCAAGGTAGATGTTCATGTTGATTAAGTCTATAGTAATAATTTTTAGTTTATATATGTAAACTATCTATATCTTATTAAAGATATAGTGTGCATTAAAGATGTAGCGTATATTAATGTGATAGTAAGAATCTTATAAAAAATCTTGAGGAGTTTATTATATGTAAACTCTCTATATCACATGTGTTCAAGGTCTATCTTAAAAACCCTTTATCTATGAATTTTATGAATAAATCTTATCCTTTTTTATTCAATCTCTAAATAGTCCTTTTAAATGATACCTTTATGAACTCCTTACATTGAATCTACGTGTTACACTTATATATTTTTGAGTTACCTCTTGAGTAAAAAATATTAAAATATTTATTTATTTATTTTTGTTATCATTTTTTATTACATGGTGTTCTAAAATCATTTGGTCATTGTAGTTGCTTTATAGTATTGTGTAAAGGTTAATTGTATGAAGGGAGTTATCTTTGAGCTCAAGTCATTGTGCATATTATAGAGAACTAATTATTCTTTACTTATAGGAAAGTTCTTACAAATAAAAGAGCTTTCATAATAACACAAGATGGTACTACTAATGTTATACAAGAGATGTAGTGATTGAGATAAAAAAACTAGTGAGTTGACTATCATATTATATAATGATACTCTTAGTAAAGGATATTAAGTATGTGTGGTAGATAGAGGATTGGTGTTAATTACTTTGTTGAAGTTCTATTTTGGTTTTTCTTTTAAGTTAGTAAGAAGAATATGGAGGAGAGGATGAGCTTGAGGTTTGGATGATTGAATTTTCTTCTATATTATGGTTGAATTTTCTTTGATCTTTGTTTTTCTCTATAATTATAACATAAAGATAAGAGTGTATATTATAAGAGGAAGTACTCTTCTACTAAAATGTATAAGGTTGGTTCATAGTGTGGGTTTAACTTTATAAGTTGGTGTTATAACTATGTTATATCTTTAGTAAATCAAAGTTATTGTCAAAACAATTTGTAAACCAGTGGTGGTATATCAACCATAGTATCATCAATCAGTATGGAGCTAATATCTTGGTGTGTCATCAATATTCACACTAGTTGAGCTCGATATCTCAACACTCTTTTTCGAGCTTAACTATATACCTTACACTCCAAGTATACTCTTGAGTCTGCGGAGCTTCTGTTTATCCAATATCTTTGTAAATATGCTAATTATTTGATTTTTTATGTTGACATAAAATAAATCCATTTTACTTGTTAAAACTCACACAAAATTGGGTTATTAACTAATTATATGCTACTCATGTTGTCACAATTTAAATGATAATAGTACTTTTTATGCGCTTATTCGTATTAGCAAGTGGCTTTTGTAACTAGACTATCTTATATATTATCATAGTAACGTTTCTATACTTGATAAAGAAATTGTAGATTGTTTTAGCTAACATAAATACTCTTGAAAGAAAACATAGTCATTAATAGATCTCTTGTTTGAAACATTATCAATTCAATATGTATCGACATAATTATATATACGTATTTCTATCCTAATCTTATAGAGAACATATAACAAACAAAGAGCATAGCCTTATCAAGAGTCGCATAAATTTAAAAGAAAACATAAAGCCATTAAATAGATCTCTTATTTGAAACAATATCAATCTAATATGCATTTGTATAATTATATATATGTATTTTCATCTTAATTTTATAAAGAACACTAAAAAAAAAAGTGAATAGCTTTATCAAGAGTTGCGTAAACTTAAAAGAATCTATATATGAAAAAAGATATTTAGGTGTCTATAAGCGCAGTTATAGATACGGCTGCAATCGCGTGTTTAATTACGTATACAATAGTGTTAATAATTGTGTATATAATAGAGTCGATAATTGCACATACAATAATATCAATAGTGGCACACTTATCTGTGTATATAGTCGTGTGTATAATCGTGCATGATTAAAGCCGTAAATTGTTTGTAACAAAAAGAGAGATATAATGGGTGAGACTTGTGGAGATATGTGTCTCCATCTCTCGCTTATTTTATCTTTGTTTTTTTTAAATCACATTATTTAAATACTAGTTAATGATATTTTTTTAGAACACTTAAATACTTAAAATATAAAAAATAATTATAATATAAAGTTAATGTCATAGATTATATTGTAAATTATAAATTACATAGTTTATTACACTTAAATTCTAAACTACATTTTATTTAGCTTGGTGTACTAAATCGATAAGCTTACAGCTGTTGGTTCGTGCATGGAAGAGATAAGATGATTCTTTCTCAACTCTGTGATTATTTTGGAAAGGTTCTCTTAGGATTTGTTGATGTTGTCTTGAGTGTACATGTCACATTCTTATATGCTACGAACAAGATCTGTCACATACTGCTTTATATGAAGAGCAATGTTCTATGGATCTTGATTGGTTTAGTACGTGAGTAACAATAATATGTTATTGACTATCTTTATTAATATTTTGGGTCTAGCTATTGAAAATAAACTTATACAAATACATTATGTTGATTAAGCATTGATAAATGTATAGGCTTAAAAGTATTATTGTATATGTTTACTGGCTTATTGTATATGCTTAATACATAAAGTCTTTTGTATTAAGCATACGCATTAAGTTAAGCTTTGTGAAATGCATATGCATAAGTGACATAGATTAGTGCTTTCTTGTATATATTCATAAACATTAAATCTATATAATGTATAAGCGTTCAAGTTCTTATTATCATCACTAAGTGTTATTTACTTTGTTTCTCTGTCTTTATCATTATTTTGGTAGTGATGAGATTTTGAACGCTTGCAATATCGTTAAAAAAAACATAGGACATTAAGTCATATGCAAAAGCACAAAGTTTTATGCATATGTAAAGTATTTTTAGGCATTATATATAGTCTATGCATAATGTATAAAGACAACATAGAGTGCTTAATGTACGCAATCTATATTTAAGCTTTTAAGCATAAGCTTTATACATATGCTTTACTACATTTATGCAAAAGACATGTATTTAGCTTTATGCATATGGTTTCATGATTTAAGCTTTATGTGTAAAATTAATATATATAGTTTTATGCATTAAGCTTTAAGCATATGGCTCATGCATTAAGCTTAATGTGTAAGGCTCATGTATTTTTTCTTTATACATTAAGCCTTTATACATAAAGCCTTATATATAAGCATTGAGCATAAAGAAAGCTTTCAATTCAAAAGTTATATGCATTAAGTTCTAAGTATAAGCCTTATGCATATAGCTTTATTATATATATATTTATGTAAAAGTTATATGCATTAAGTGTTATGCATTAAGCTCTATGCATAAGCTTAATGTATATGGCTTTATCTTTTAAGTTTTAAGTTGAATACATAAGAATAGACGATGTGTAAAGCTTTAAGTTTAATATATAAGTCATATGTTTTATATATAGCTATTTTGTACAGTATAATTTGATTCGTATGATACGGAGACGATACGATACCGTATGAGAATACGATATGATATAAGAAATTTTCTTATCGTACGGTAAAATATGATCTTTTAAAAAAGCACTTATAAAGTTTGGTATTTTTAATTTTAAAGAGAAGACAAGTTGTCGCATGACAAACTAAAATTTCATTAAAATTAAGTTGAAAATATATATAGATAATAGGGTAAGTCATACAATGCGAGGCGCTCTAGATGTAGGTAGTAGTAAGTACAAGAAGTGATGTACAGAAAAGAGGCTAGAGGTTGGGGATAGAATCTAGATAGAGGAGGCGATGGAGAAGTGATCACAATGAAAATCAAAGTTTTTGCTAGGATCGTCTCCATTAGAAGAGTTTCTGTTAAAGCGCTCGTGGAAGTCATCCTCTTTAAGTATGTTTCTCTCATCATCAAACTCAAGCTCTCTATTGTCCTGTGACAAGATAATCACAACGTCCTCATTTGCAAGAGCGGAGAAAGAACTATCAAAATCTCATTATGTGATGGTTGGGAATACTATCCAAGGTTCCATGGTGCCTTGAGGGGTCTCACCCTTCACTTGCCTTCATGTTTGGCCTGGCTCTATAGTCCAGACTTGGGCTTTTTATCTTGTCACAGTTTCATTTCTTGTTAGTTTAGTTGCGTCTCGATTTGTCAGCACGGTGTGAGGTGAAAACAAGAAGAAAAGACCACGTCTCTATAGCCCTTCACCTCCCAAACTTGGAAAATACAACACAACGGAGGCACCACCAGCCACCGACTGGAACACTTTTCACACTTCACCACATGTAAATACCTGCACAAAATCATCTAGTGATTGCCCATGGACCTGCTTCAAGACGCTCAACTCCTACCAAAGCACACTAGAATCCTCCACTTGCTGAAAACGCTCCAAAAGGCCTTCTTTCAACCTGTCTAAGGTCAAAACACCATGTAGCTCACATGCCGCATCTTGTACTTCAAAATCCTTAAGCCAGCTTCGGGCATCTCCCTTCAAGAAAATCTTTATTAGCTTCAAAACTTGCTCTTCATCTGTAACATGATTGCTAATGCATGCCAACTCCATCTGCTCCAAGAAGTCACACACATCTTCACCCTTTCTACCATGAAATTCTGGATAAGACCACACCATGAAAACCTGTAATAATCCCAGAGCTCTTCTCTGTGGGACATACGCCCTTCTAGGCAAAGAACAACACTAGAGCTCTCCTCAGTGGGGACACTAGAAGCATGTGAGGTGAAAACAAGAAGAAAGAACCAACGCCTCTATAGCCCTTCACCTCCTAAACTTGGATAATACTAACACAACGGAGGCACCACCAGCCATCGGCTGAAACACTTCTCTCACGGTTCACCACACCACCCATGCCAAAAGGACAGCATAAACAGGGACACCATAGACAAAGCAAACACCCAGCAATATATTCCCAGTCAACATTGTATACAAGCTTCTCCCGACACAGAAGCCTTACTCACACAACTTACAAACACTCAGGCCTGGATTTACTGCCAAGAGAATTTCACCACGGCCACACCACCTCAGGATTTTCGACCTTGCGTCTGACGATCAAGCCTTCGCAACTACAAACACATCAACACTCTGACTTGTCACTGCCAAGGATACACCACATCCTCAATCACCACGAACCTCTCGCTTGCATTCTGTGCCTTTCACACCAAAAAGAACCCGGCCACTCACTCTTCAGAAGGCGCCCCACCAGCTAACCTTCAACTCTCTGTAGCCCATCGCTTCTGCATGTGTCGCCAACAGCAGCTACACCAACATCTCTCTCTCTCTCTCTCTCTCTCTCTCTCTCTCTCTGTGCTAATCCTCAGGTAGCCTCACAACAAACCCAAGCATCTTCTCTGCAGTGATACCGGCCCCACCAGCCTCTGCACGATCACTTATCCACAGCCCTGTCTCCAGCACCCGGTCGCCAGCATCTCCCTGGCTTCCACATCCAGCTTCACCTACGCGGCCCACACCAGTCCATGCAAATCCAAAACAAACACTCTATATCCGGTGCCCTCTGCGCTATCCACTTCAAAGGCTTCCCTCGATCTGTCTCTGTCACCTGTGTTGAGCAGTCCGTTGGCTTTCACCTTGCGCTGTCACCAGCCTGTCACCTTTGACTTCACAAAACCAGCCGTCTACAAGGCCTTCAGCCTGTGCCACGCTAGCTTCCACACGGCGGCCCTCCTGCGCCTGTGGCTGCCTTTCTTTGGCGGCTCCCCGTCGCTACACCAGTAGCAGCCACACCTCTACTCTGCGCCCCAGCGCCTCCCTTGGCTCTGTCCTGCGGCTACGCTAGAGAGCCCCCAAAAACAAACAAGGCGGTCTCTACTTTTTCTTTCTTCACAGCTGCGCATCATCCGCACTCGCCAGCTTCTTCTCGTGTCTTCCTTTCACATGCTGGCCAACGCTGGCAGCCATGCTAAACAGCCATGTGTCTTTTGCTTTATTAGCCACATTAATATTATTATTTTTATTTTGTTTAAAGCCTAATGGATGGCCACCCCAAATGCCTTTTCACACCATGCTCAAGGCTACATTAGCCCATGCTTTCCACACCTTCTTTCAAATGCAGCTTACGAGTGCCCAATTATCTTCGAACACGCACACAATCAGGCGACTGAGGAGCTGATATCATCCCCAATGAACTACGTTCCGGATAGGCTTGCACAAGCCCAAATCAAAACCATCTACCTTGAACATCTGCCAATGCACTCAAAGCCAAACTCTTCACACATGCCATGCATCCATATATACACAGGCCCAAAACATCTTTCACAAAAACGCCTGTCAACGGCAAGTCGTGGCTTCGTCGTTTCCATCGTTTTTTTTTACTGGTCTTGTTTTTGCATCGGTAATCTTATTGACAAGGTTGAGAGGGAAATCCTCAGAGGCACTTGACATCACAGAATCTCACTCGCAACACGGGAGGCCTAACATTCTTGCTTGGTGTATGAGTGCTTTTACATGTGTCTAGACATGGGTTTGTGCTATGATGCTCTCTTGCATCTCATCCCCATATAGATGCATACTTTTCAACGAGAACTAGCATGTAGCATAGATCCATGTCTAGGCACACGCAAAAGCACTCACATCAGGTAGGCACGTTAGCCTCTTGCATTGCGAGTGAAGTTTCGTGATGCATAGTGCCTCCGGGGTTATCCTCCCCACCTTGTTGATAAGATCATCGATGCCAAAACAAGACTGGCAAAAAGAAATGATGAAAACGACGGAGCCATAGATCGGCGAGCCGAGATGCGTCGGTGGGCTCGCAGGTTGTGGAATTATCAGAGGATGAAAAGTCCCAAGTTTAGGTTGTGGAGTCAGATCGAGAATGAAAGCAAGTAAAGAGTGACACCCTGCAAGGCACCATGGAGCCTTGGATAGTATTTCCAACTATCACAATGTGTAGGTGTCACCATTTGGTCCATCTTCATTTTTGGAGTCACTTCTATGGGATTCACTCCATAAAGCGGCTACATTTGTACCATGTTGACATGTGGCTGGGCTAGTGCCTCATGTGAGGGTCAGTCATCTGGTGTCACATGGATGGGAACTAGTTTTGTGCCACCCGTGTGATCAGTATTGTGTCATATAGATGGGATCACCAGGATCTTGTCTTATCCATGGGACTATCTCCATGATGGTAAGATTGATATTTATGTCGAGCTTTGTTTATTAGACTGTCACTCCATAAGAAGGGCGGTGCTAAGATGTGTGTTTTGTCTATAGCATTGTCACTCCATAAGAAAACTAGGACTTCACATTTTTGTCGTGCTAGTTTTGTGTCCGACAAAAAATCCTTGTACAAGTTTCATGACTTGTTTTTGTGTGTTTGCTTGCTATGACTTGCTAGAACACTAGACGGGGATGCTTCTAGTGTATCGTGGGTGTAATGTATGTTGATGAGTTGGTGTGGTATATGAACACGTAGTAAGTATTTCTCTTTTTAGTTTTTTCAAAATTAAAATCCATAAAGTAATTTAAATCTTATTAAGGTTGGCTGTTCACACATTTGAAATATTAATTAGACACTTGATTTAATGTGGGCATCCATCTTTATTAAGGTTTAATAATATTTGCAACATGTATTGCATCGAGAAACATTTTCTCCCCACACATGGATGGTAAGTGGGGGGATGGTTGATGGAAAGTATGTGTCTCGTGGAACCCACCTTTGTTTTGTTATTGCTCAGAATACGATTGGTTGTCTAGTAACTTCTACAATGATGTATCTGTTTGCTACACAGTATCTGCTTGTAGTGATGTATCTACCTACTCTGTAGGACACTCTATAGTGTTGTACCTGCATGCTGCATAGTATCTACTGTTGATTTGTACCGAATGCAATATGTGAGCAAAAGGACGGAAGGACTAGATATACAAGAGATCATAGTAAAACCACACAGCATGAAATATGTGAATATATATAAAAGAGAGTGTAGATATGTACAAGAGTCCTCGTATGAGAGGCGACTCCGAGCAAAAAGAAGACCAATGTTGAGGCAAAGAACAGGTCGGAGCTAAAGTACGATCGATCACGAAGGCTCGCATCGATGTGAGGCAAAGCACTCCAAGATGATAGTGGTAGCGAAAAAAGGTAGCATCGATGAACGATGATGGTGGTGCAATTTTTGATGACGAGTGTTGTGTACTTGAAGCAGAGAGGACTGTTGTCTCGATTGACGCAAGATCTGGTGACACGGGTACAGTGCTACGTACTAGAAGCAGAGAGGACTATTGTTTGGATGTAATAAAGAGGGTTGTTATCTTGAAGTAGTAGAGAAGGTTGCTGTCTCGATGTAGCAAAGGATTTTTCTTCCAATGTAGCAGAGGGTTGTTGTTTCGATGTGTACCAGAGAGGACTGTTGCTCCAAGGGCTGTGCCAAAATGCACAAGATATGCAGAAGGTAAGCAAGGATGTGAGCCTTGATGTGTGCATTGATGAAGGTTGAGATAAATGTTGATATAAACCTTGACGTAAGCTTGATCAGGCAAACATCACTCCTAGTTGCCTTCATCAAGGAAGGCTATCGGGATGGTGATTTTTCTCATGATTACCTTGATTGTATTCTCACATTTAGAGGAGCAAGTGAAGGTTATTAGGATATGAGAAAAACTGGGAGAAAAGCTGACTTGGGAGCACCAAGTATCACTCCCTACGTGGTGTTTCACCTTGCCAAGCGTTAGTACGAGCGTGCTTGGTGGTGCACGGTTCTGAAAGACCTGGTGGGAGACTACTTGTGATTTGGTCTGCTCCGACAATCGATTCTACATCGACAAAAATCTTAGTGATTTTCAATTGAACTCACTTCATGTTATGGAGAAAGCTGGCTTTGGGTCCGGTCCATGAACACTCCCAAGAAATATAATTGTATTGAGGAGGAGAGGGTAGTCCTTTTTGGTCCCATTGATGGTGTCAAGTGTTCTTTGTCATTTTTAGTTTTAATGTTGTAAGTATTGTCCATTTTTTGTATTAGTTAAGTGATCTGAAAATGTGTATTTTATCTTCGATTTTTAGACCTCTTGTTAGGAGCGGCTACATTGGTAATAGAGCTGGGTAGTGAGATCGAAAGCAAACACAGACACTTGATGCTATGTAAAACCAAGGCAACCCTTTGGAAGTGTCAAATTTGAGAGGTCAATTAAGTGCCTCTCGCGATTCCAATGCATTGTATGGAAGGTACAAGCCTCTTGAGAGAGTTTATGACAGTGCTTTGATGGGACAGCTAGCCCGTGAAAAAGAGCCTATGCATAAGGATTAGCCCAATGCATTGAGGATTGAATTGGAGCACATGAAGAAGCTTTTGAAGGGAAAGGAGCAAGAGCTATAATTTTTGCATGAAGACTCATGTACAAAGTGTCATTGAAGCAAGGAAAGCTGATGTTATGAACGGATATGACCTTTGAGTCCATGGCTCGTGAAGTGGGCAAGAAGCCAAAGGAGTTGGCACTCTTCTATCTCATCCGAAAGGTGATCTCAAAGAAGGAGAGGATGGGGAGTTAGTATTCAAGAATCCGTCTTGTTTGAAGCTTGGAGACCCAGCATCTCAACGGTTGAGGTCTTTTATACACAAGGAAGAGGTATTAGTCACTTCTCGTCATGTATCTACTGCTCATGGGATAGGAGAAAACAAATATGTGGATGTTGGAGCTATTGGGTGACATAATGGCCTTGTGGATTCAAAGCCTATTTATCATGGGAGAGAGTGGTTGGTATGCAAGCCAAAAGACTCTGTCCATTGAGTTGTCTGGTGATGAGACATTGCATCATTTGGGGAGGTCACATGTATTTAGGCCATAGATTCATAATGAACAGGTCATGGTGCCTCGTGAAACATCTTTGGTTGTCCATGAAGTCCATTCAGAGAGAGTTGTCGCATTGAAAAAAGAGAAGAAAAAGAGGAAAGAACATGAATCACATCCCAAAAAGCTGAAGGCGTTCAAGGCAGGCGACAAGTGCGTGAAGTTTGATGCCTTTCATGAAGAGTATGATGTCTCCAAAGTGCTTGGTTTCGTAGCTCAGTTTGACATTGCTTTCAGTGATAAGGACTTCACTGAGAAGTCTAAAATTTGTCACGCAAGCATGTTTTTGAAGGGGACGGCTGTCCATTGGTGGATCACTGAAAAGACCACCAAAGATCCCATTTGTACTTGGAAAGAGTTCAAGGACAGATTTTATGTCCAATTTTTACCTCTAAAATGCGAAGCAAACTCACATAAAAGTGAGATAGACTTGAAAAAAGACAATGAGAGAGTAATAATATATCAACAAAGTTTGGAAAGTCTTACTTGAGGTTACTTCCTTTATGCAACTCTCCGAAGATGAAAAGAAAAGGAAGTTTCACTTTGGGTGCAACCAGCTTACAATGAGAGTGTAATAATATATCAACAAAGTTTGGAAAGTATTACTTGAGGTTACTTCCTTTATGCAACTCTCCGAAGATGAAAAGAAAAGGAAGTTTCACTTTGGGTGCAACCAGCTTACTGTTTGGGCATCAAATTGCATCCGAAACACACCCTTCAGCAGTTCATAGCATTTGCTCTTGCTACAGAGAAATCGGTGCTTAAAATTAAGTAGGATCAAGGAGGTTCTAGGGACAAAGAGAGGGTTGTCCCAAACTTGCAAAAAGGTGGACAACCACCAAAAAAGAGCTTTCGAGAAGCCCAAAAGGGAGGTAAAGCTGAGAATATCTCATCCAAGGACATTAGACCAAAGAAGAATAAGTTCGGCTTGATCCCCAAGCAAAGGGAGCAATATACAAAAGAGAAAATGCTTTTCTTGTGGTAGTAAAGAGCACGTGTCTAGGCGATGTCTCGCTCGCAAGAAAAAGCAAGTGGACAAGACACCCAAGGCAAATGTGCATGCCATTCCAGATGTACAGGATAACACTGACCATGATGACAAAGAGGGTGGTATGCACATGTCTAGGCGATGCCCCACCCGCAAGCAAAAGCAAGTGGACAAGCCACCCAAGGCAAATGTGCATGCTATTCCAGATGTACAGGATAACACTGACTATGATGACAAAGAGAGGGTGGTATGTAAAGCTTGGGGATAAACCAAGGATTAGCTTGTCTTAGTCACGTTTGATGATTGTGTTACAGATAATTTATCTCTACATAGATGGCAGTCACCTTTGACATAGAGATTGGGAACATGGGATTCGAAATTGAGGTAGAGGTTTCTTTTGTTGGCAAAGAGGTGTAGGTGACTCCTCTTATTGGTAAGTTGCACATACATATACAGGGTTATTTGGATCATGAGCATGTCTTTATTGCCTCTCTCAATAGATGCGATGTATTGCTTGGTAAGCCTCGGCATCATAGGCTTAATCTCCCCCGAAGAATATAAAACTAACAGGATCACCTTTATGCACAAAGGTCGCATGCATGTCATTGATGCTGGAAAAGAAGGGGATTCCATCCGAGTTGTATCTCACATCCAAATTAATAAGGTAATGAAAAAGAGTCTTTTCGCATACTTGGTTTTTGTTTGTGATAAAATTGAACAAAGTAATGTAAATGTGGATGTATTGACTCAAGAAAGGTTTAATTTTCTTAATGCATATAAAGATTGTTTTGTCGATGCATTGCCAAGAGAACTACCTCCTGAGAGGCCCGAGGATCATCGCATAGATCTTTGAAGAGTTTGGTCTAGCCAAGCTCTTCACCTTTTTGTTCTCCTATGCTTCTTGTGTAAAAGAAGGATGGATTCTTTCGCATATGTGGATTATCGAGTTCTAAACAAGTTAATGAGCTTTTGGAGAAGGGTTTGATTCATCCAAGATCCTCACCTTTTTGTTCTTCTATGCTTCTTATACAAAAGAAGGATGGATCCTTTCGTATATGTGTGGATTATCGAGTTCTAAACAAGCTCATTATTAAGAACCAATTTTCAATCCCACGCATAGATGACATCTTGGATAAGCTTGATGGCGCGGCTTGTTTTATTCGTATAGATTTAAAGAGTGGTTATCACCAGATTCGTATGGTATCCCATGATGTCTATAAAACTGTATTTAGGATAGTTTATATGAGTTTTTGGTTATGCTTTTTGGTCTTACTAATGTCCCGGCAACATTCAACCGTATGATGTACACGACATTTCTACTCTATCAAAAATTCACATGTGTATTCTTTGATGATATCTTGGTTTTCTCCAAGAGAAAGGAGAAGCATAAGACTCATTTGGCTATCGTGTCTGAAGAGTTACGAAAGCATAAAATCTTCATAAATGCTAAGAAAAGTTCTTTCTCTCAGAGATACACTATTTGGGACACATTGTATCCAAAGAGGATGTAAGAATGGTAGATGCTTTGTCCAGGATGCCTATATTGTTGCAGTTTTAGTGGCCTCTCATGAGGACTTGACTGGTATGCGTGATTTATATCATTTGGATGTTGCTTTTTTCATATATGGATTGATTTGATGGCTGGTCACTCACATGTCTCTTATGTGATCAAAGAGATTTATCTTATGAAGGATAACTGCAGCAATATAGAGGATCCATATGCATTTAAAGGTTATGGAAGAATGTCACACTCCACCTTATGTTAGTCATAGAGGTATTTTACCTATGACACGCATGATAGAAAGATATTTCTTTTGGCCACGCATGCTTAAAGACATTGAGGTATATGTACGTGCATGTATTACTTGCCAGAAGGTGAAATTTGATAGGCAAAAGCCTCCAGGTTAGCTTCAACCTTTGCCTATTCCCTCCTCGCAACCATGGGAAAGCATTACTATGGACTTCATTATAATGGACTTCATTATGGACTCACCTAGATTCCAGCATGGGAATGATGCTATTTGGACCATAGTTGATAGGTTTAGCAAGTAAGCTCACTTTTTTTCTGTCAAGAAAACCATTAAAGTTGATCATATGGTGAAGTTTTTCCTTGCTCACATATTCAAATATCATGGGAGAGCTTTATTTGATAACATGGACACTAGGCTTGAGTTCTCATTTGCTTATCACTTCCAAACAGATGGTCAAAGTGATGCTGTAAATTTTACTGTGTTGAATTTGTTGAAATATCATGTGGCAGATCAAAAGAGTGCTTGAGAGAAGTATCTTCCACTTGTAGAGTTTGCCTACAATAACACAGTACATGCCTCCAGAGGAAAGGCTCCATTTAAGATTATTTATGGCAGAGTGGTCTTGTCACCCATCCTTCGTACAAAGGAGGATATGTTTGCCACCGATGAGTATGTACGTGACTTGGATGTAGCCTTTTCTCAAGTGCAAAGAGCCATTGCAAGGTCACAAGACAAGCATAAGAGGGTTGTTGACAAGCATAGAAGGGACATGCAAGTCAAGGAAGGTGACTGGGTATTATTGAAATTTGAGAAAGGTAGGTTTCGAAAGAGGCTCGGACGTAAGGGATCATATCCCAAGCTTTCTACTCGATATTATGAACCCTTCAAAGTGATTAACAAGATCAATGGAGTGTTTTACAGGCTTGCTTTACCCAGTCATTGGAAGATTCACAATGCTTTTCACATGAGTCTTTTACGAAAGTATGTGGAGGCAGATCCGGAAGATCCTGTCACAGAAGATCTGCGCAAGATTGATGAGCTCGAGGAGATCCTCCAGCCAGAGCAGATTGTATTTCATAAGGAGAGAAAGTTACTACATGGAAAGCTTTCAAGGATAACTTGTGAAATTTAAGAACTACTTACTCATTTATGCAAAGTGGGTAGATGAGGATTACTTCGTTGACTATCCGTAGATTTTTACAGGTATATCTTGAGGCTTTTCAGTTGAGGTCAACTGTTTAGAAACGGGGACGTGCGCTGCAGATTTGTACTTATCGGTTGCATCTATGCATTTGGCTGTTGCCTTGTACTTGAGTACAGTACGTGTTGGTTGCCACATCAGTATCTACTAGTTGGTTGCCATATCAGTATCTACTAGTTGCGATACTTGTACCTGCTTTTTGTATATATCGGGATCACATCAAAGAGAAAAAAATAGTCTCTTCACTTGACAATCTAAATTGAATCTTTGTCGGGTATTTATTTTTGAATTTTTAGATTCAGATATTATTAAAATTAAAATTTATTTTTATAAGTCTTTTCAGGCAAGTATCACTCCTAGTTGCCTTTACCAAGGTCACCGGCATGGTGATTTTTTCCATGATTACCTTGACTGCGTCCTCACATTTAGAGGAGGTAGTGAACGTCATTGGGATATGAGAAAAACTGGAAGCAAAGCTGACTTGGGAGTACCAGATATCACTCCCTCCGTGGTGTTTCACCCTGTCAAGCGTTAGAATGGGCTTGCTTGTTGGTGGCATGCACGATCCTAGAAGACCAGTGAGGGTAGGTGTTCACCCAGTGAAGGTGGGAGATTGCTTGTGATTTGGGCTACTCCGACAACTGATTCTACATCAATAAAAGTCTTATTATTTTTCAATTGTACTCACTTCATGTTATGGAGAAATCTAGCCTTGGGTCCATGAACACTTGTACGTATAAATATTGCAAGAGATACAATTGTATTGAAGAGGGGGCAGTCTTTTTCGGCCCTAGTGATGGTGTCAAGTGTTCTTTTTCATTTTCAATTTTAATATTGTAAGTATTGTCCATTGTTTGTATTAGTTAAGTGATCTAAAAATGTGTTTTTTATCTTTCAATTTGTAGGTCTCCTGTAGAGAGCGGTTACAATAGGTTTGCAGTGTGGTCCTTGAGCTGGGATGAAAGGTGTATCTGTGAGTGCTTACTCGTATTTCTCTGCTACTAGCCAAGTTATTGCACGTCCACAAGTATGAGAAAATCAATCTTCTCAAGCTTTGAATAGAGCTCCGCATATAATCTCTCCTCCTTCTCATGTACCTTCTCGTGGATACTCTTGAGAGAGTTGCTTGCGAGCTTGAACTTGTCCACATTGACCTATAAGCAACAATGCGCATTTACACACTTATTATCAAAATAAAAGCTCAAAATTAAAAAGCTAAAAGTGTACAACTTAAGTTTTAACTATTATGTGGTCATTAGTTGTTGTAACCTATATCTCTTTAGCCGAGTGCACTCCATGTAAGTATGCCCATCAACACTCATGGTACGTAGCATGCACAAGTTAGTGTGATAATACACTAGTCACTCTAACTATCATGTGCTCAAGCAATTGTAGAGCTTTGTGTATATGAGAGGGTGCATTTCCTCTCACATGTATCCCAAGCACAATCTTTGAGCCAAGAGTCTCAAAGCCACCTTTTAGAGGCAGTTGAGCATGTAGCTAAATGTCTCCCACAAAAAAGGAAGATTTCACAAGATACTTCGTTTTCCAAGTATGCGGTGATGTAAGTGTAGCTTCCTTTCTTTGGTCGTTGTAGCTAATGACCTCCTTTAGGAATTTCCCATGGAACTCCTCTGGAAATGCCTTAGGCAAGAAGGCATCATGTTCCTCTAGCAACTCAATGTCGGTGAAGAGGGCGAGTGATTTGTAGGCCGGATGTATCAAGGTGGCAAGACCATGGATAGGGTGCTGCATTCATCTCCATGTTCTATCCACAATGTGAAAAATATCTTCTTGCTTGTTCTGATCGAGGAAAGAGCAAGCACATAACTTGACGGTGGCCTCTCACATGAAGTGGACTAAGACCCTCCATGTGGGGCATGCGCAAAACCCTATAGAAGGGGGTTATGGCAATGACAATGCTCTACACCTTGGTCTAAAATCCTCATGTAGTATAATTTTTGCATGTCCTTTGCATCACTCTTCTCTCTCTCATCCCAATCCATCCACTTCGGATCGACCACTATTTGGCAAAGGGGTGTCTTCATATCATATAGTCTCTTCAAGAGAAACCAAATGTATGTGAAGCGTGTGATGGAAGGATTCTTTAGCTCAAGGGTACTATGTGCACAGAACATGGCAAGTATCTTTACCTTTGAGGTGAAAACGGTGATGATGGAGGTGGCTTGTTGCATGATTGTCTTTATCCACTCCAACTTGTCCATGTTCTCTATGATGAAGTCTACATAATGAGACGCACATTGCGTCCACACTATGGAGGGATAATCCCTCTCCAACAAGCCACCTATCTATTGGCAATTCGATGTATTGTTGGTGACGATTTGCACTACCTTTTCTAGGCCAACCTACATCATATATGCCAAAACATTTAAATAAGTAACGTAATCATACTTTCCAGAGAAAAAAAGCAAGGCGCATCTCACAATCCTCTCCTCAATGATGCACTACAAGGGATCGGGCTCATACCCGCGCTCCTAGCCGCTAAAAATGACTTGTGAAAAAAAGTAGCGGGCTCGTGTATCAGCGCGTGTATCATCGCGGCCAGAGACATGCGTGTAAATGCACGTGTATAGCACCTCTCAGACGCGCGTATACATGGGTGTGTAGCCGCGTTCTTTTTACAGACGCGTTGATACATGCGGCTATACACGCTTTTTCTTATTTTAGACGCGCTTATACACGGGTGTATAGCCGCGTCCTGTTCAGTTCAAATGTCTCAGACGCGTTTATACCTGCGTCTATATACGCGTTTCTTTAATTTAGATGCGCTTATACATGCGTAATTATCAGTTTTGACGCATTAATACACGCGTATTTTTCAGGGTATCCGGGTAGATACACGCGAGTTTTAGCGGTTCTGACGCGTTTATACACGCGAACAGAGAGCAAAAAAAAAAAATCCAGAGAGTGCTATTTGGTGCCTGAATACTGTTCCAGCATTCCAGCACCCAATAGCACTCTCTGGTTTTTTTTTTTTGTGCATTAGACCATCCCATTAGACCATCCACGAAGAACATATGCACGAGGGAGATTAAGACAAGAACGACATGAATGCATACATTGTCAATACACGATTCAAGACAGACATGAATGTAATACTATCGATCAATCAATTCAATATTACTATCAAAATTTCATACATGTATACAAGGGAGTCCATATCTCGAAGTAGCCCATGGCTTGAGTTTACAAAAAAATATATACAATCACATCCTCAATATGGAATGTGATACTATAAGTCTGAGTACTACTCAGACCCAGATGATGACTCGGTCCTCCCTCCATGCTCAGATGAGCTCACATCGGTCGGAATGTCCGAGGAGTAGTGCTCACGTCCACCCTTTGCAGCGGCGGCCGGTGGATCATCAGCAGCTTGTGCCTGTTCAAGTAATATATAGTATATAAGTATATATATATGCAATTCAATAAACCAAAACCATTCGTTTAGAATTTTCAAGTACCTGTCGACCGTATGGTCTCATGGCCATCTCAAACTGCGCGTCCGTAATACGTCCCTCGGCTCTGAAGATGGCCCACGTGTCACGTCTGCTATGCCGGCGAGCATACGCAGTATCGTGGGTTGTGGGCTTCCTCCCCGTAACCCGTCGCTGTATCATAATCAACACAATTTGTAAGATTAAAACAATCATAGAATCAATGAATTAAGTAAACAATCAAATAAAGTGGCAAGATACTTACGAACTCTGCCTCCCATGACTCGACGCCGCCAGATCCGAAATGCGAAGATCCAATGGTCTCCATCTGGATCCGTCGTGCCTCTACATGCTGCCTGCTCTTCATGCCACCCTCTGCTCGTTTCTTTGCCTCCTTCCACTCGCGTTTGTGCGCAGTGGCAGGTTTCTCGGCAGGATAGCCACCCGCAGCTACATTTAGCCGGTCATCGTACGCGAGTTTTTTAAGGTAAGATCTTTTATTACTTAAGATCTCCCTTATTCGCGTCCTTCCCCATACATCCGAGAATGTAGCATGTGGGGGATTGGGGTACCGACTATGTACAGCCTCTATCACCTCCCCAACTAATCGGCTATTTTGATCTTTAAATTTAATAAAACAATTTCTATATGAGTTTGATACTATCCCACGCATGTACTCCATTACCTCCCTCCCCCTCGCATCCATCACTATCCCGTCCCTATCCGTCACATCATAGCAGACCACTCTCTCTCTCTCTCATCTCCTCCTCTTCCGAACTGTCTCCTCTAACTCTTCTCTCTCTATCTCCTCTCTCACCGCGTGCCCTACTACCTCCCCCACCTCCCCCACCTCCCCCACCAAAGCACCCGCCGCATCCTCCACTCCCACTCTTCCTACTGCTGTGGGTGGAGTCACGACTGGGGGATTGTCTACGTGACGGTGGCTGTGAGCCCTGACGTGATGGTAGCTCTGAGGGAGCACGTGATGGTGGCTGTGAGGGTGTAAGTGAGTGTGTCTGGGACGAGGTATGTCTCCTCGGTGGACGTGGAAGAGGAGAAGCTGCATGCCGTCTCGTCGGACTCGGAGGAATAGACGGCACTGGAGTGCCCTGGATACTCGCGGTAGGGGTATAGACACCAGGCAGGGAAGGAGGGGGATGGGCATACATATACTCTGTAAGCTCAACCGGACCAGGTTGGCGCCCAAAATGATTCAGCATCTCCATCAGTCAATTGCTGTACGCAAATGGATCGGATGAAGAACCTGGAATATCCATAAAGAACCTGCAACAAACATCTTCATGTACATCATGGGCTGTCTCTTGACTCACACAAATATCATCATTCAAGTCAGTTGTGTTGCCTGCAAATCATGAAATCTAAAACGTCGCAGTCTCTACAGAAACGCGTGTATACACGCGTGGCTTACTTAATATGGCGATATATGAAGTTTTCCATTGTCTTACTTCCCTTCTTCTTGAAATCAGCCACTTGTACAAAGTATGTGCCTATAGGGGAAGACACAAGTACATGATGACTCGTTGGTGATTCTCTTCTTCCTATCACTCCACCCATTATAGAGGATGCTACATCCATACTTGGCTCATCCTTCTCGCACGGGTTCTAGAGAATTATCAATTCTTTCTCTCTTCATTAAGTCATTTTGTGTGTATGTCGTTGTATGACATGCCGGTCTATCCATCATGTGTCGGGTCCACATTTGCAATGGCTTTCACCATGGTCTTCCATTGCTTCACCTTGAGCACATTAAAGGAGAGATTGCACTCAATAACAATGCTTGTTGTTAAATTTGCAGCAATGTGATGAGTTATGGTGGATCAAATGCAAGAATCAATATTATAAGTATAGTGATTAGACGATGATTAAGACGAGTAGTGAGCAATTAATTGATAGCTTAATGTAGGCATGGATACTCAAAAACCAACAAATAGTTATTAGATCAATGCCTCCATTTATAGAGTTTACATCTACAAGATGCCAAGTATCTAATCCCACTGATCTCTCCTTGATTCACTCTACCTCTTTTGCTTGATTCTCTTCACCTCTTCACTTTTCCGAGAATATCTCCACACATCCTAGAACTTCTCATGCTATCCTTTATTCTCTCCCAATAGATACCTCTCACCTTTTCACTGCTTCTCACTCATTTATAGACTCTTTTTTATAGCCTCTTGCTAAGCGCTTGTTCCTGCACACACCCATTCACTTGTATATTTCAACACCTCCTCTCAGGGAATAATCCTAGCACACCTGGATCCTATACCAAGTTTTCCTCTTACTTGGTAGCCCGCGACCAGTGCCTCAAGTCTCTAACTCATAGTCCTTGACACACACTCTCTCTCTCTCTCTCTATGTGTCCACGGCTTACTATAAGTGCTCGTGACCTTGACTAAAGTGCTTACACATGCATCTACCACATGGTCCACATCATCGGTGACTCAGAGATGGTTTTACTCTATTGCGGCAGGTTACATTGGGTTGTGGGGTTTCTCTCTCTTTCTCTCTCAAAAAAGATAATATGATTTCACTTTCTTAGGAGTCTCCATGAAGTTTGTCAATGTCGTTCCTTCTCCACTGGGTTTGCTGTAGCAGTCTTTTGTCATGTGTCTTGGCTTCCTACAGTTGTGGCAAGTGAAGGTCCTTCCTCGTGAGAATCCTCCTCGGGTGAAAAATGCTTTTTTCTCTCCAGCTGTTGAGTCCACCCATTTCTTTTCTTTGACCTTGGTCTCTTGCTCTAGTAGAGCTCCTTCTATCTCATGTAGCTTCAATTTAGGTACATTCTTTAAGGTTGCCACAATGGTTTCATATTCACCTTTGTCCACACTCTTCAGAAGCACTGCTACTGCCTCATCATCCTCTACTTTCTTACCAATGGTTGCTAGTTGTTGCTTAATGCTTTTGTATTTGTTCAAGTGTGATTAAAGGTTCACTTTCCTTCATATTAAGTTTGTAGAATTGCATTAGCAGATTTATCTTTGAATTTTTTGCTTGAGTGTCAAATAATTTATTGAGTTCATCCTATGCATCTTTTGCTCATTGTATCCATGTGATGTGGTGAATGATTTCATCATTTAAACTGAGTGCAATGAGTCCTAATGCTTTTCCATTCTTGCTCTTCCACTCATTTTTCCCAATCACCTCTGGACATTCATCTCTTCTCTCAACTAGTCCCCATAGATTTTTTCTCATGAGTAAATACATGGTTTTTGTTTGCCATGTATAAAACTACTTCTCGTTAAATTTAGCTATTTCTTGTGTTGTACTCATGATGATGTGAAGATCTAATTTGATCTAATTCCAGATTCAAAGACAGTGTCTATCCTTTTACAACTCAAATCTGTTGTTAAATGATAATTACAATAGATTTATCAGCATAATTTCACCAAAAATCACATAAAGTCAAGGGTAACAAATCTTTGGAGTATCAAACCATCTCCGAATTGTAATATAAAGCTATAGGGATTTGTATTAGATATCCAATGGTAAATTTGAGTCCTCAATTGTATCAAAATATAGTGATCAGTATTGATTAATTGATGATTAATAAAATAATCTCCTATTTTGTGTGTGCAAAAAATACACGGATTTGGAGGGATTAATCGGGGTAGTGATTGTGACGGAAAATTCAATTTGAACACATAGACATGTGTAGCATCTTCCCAATGTTGGATTAGATCTACCAATGCATAATTAACACCTTGATTAGGTGGATTAATTAAGCAATTTGCCAAGATATTCACTGTTCATGTGCAAAAGACTGTCCCAACTTGGAGTCTTTAATTGATCCACTTGCATAAATCTAATCTCAAAATGCTTCAATACAATAGTAGATAAATGTATCTAGATATGTTTTAAGTCCACAAACATAAATATTGAAGCTTTAATGAAGAATTAATCAAGTGATTAGCAGAGGTACTTCCCTGACTGTGCACAGTGTTGGATCTCACTGTAGACTTGATGAAATAAAAAATTATCTTTATCAACTTGTACTAGAGCATGCTTGAAAACCCCAGGCTTAGTTGGAATTAGACAAATTTGATGCGAGCTTGTCGTATGAAGATTTTTTTCAAATTCTGCTGGTGCTTGCAAATCGCGTTGTCGTCGCCTTTCTACGCTGAATAGTCTGATTCCTTTGATCTATGCGTAGGTCCTTGAGTCTAGTATGTGCTTCTAAAAGGGCTAGAGCAATGGTTATGTGTGAAGGGAGAGAGAGCTTCTCCACCAACTGGGAATACCGAGGCTAGTTGAAAAAGAGCTAAAAATTAGATTATCTCATAATTATGATTAGTAGAATTATTAACAAGGTAATTAGGCTTAGAAACTAGATGAATCCTAAGCTTGGCTCTGATACCATGTTAAATTTAAAGCAATGTGATGAGCTATGGTGGATCAAATGCAGGAATCAACATTAATAGTAAAGTGATTAGATGATGATTAAGATAATATTAGTGAGCAATTAATTGATAGCTTAATGTAGGCATGGATACTCAAAAATCAGCAAATACTCATTAGATCAATGTCTCAATTTATAGAGTTTATATCCACAAGATGCCAAGCATCTAATCCTACTGATCACTCCTTGATTCACTCTACCTCTTTTGCTTGATTCTCTCCACCTCTTCACTTTTCCTAGAATATCTCCACACATCCTAGAACTTCTCATGCTACCCTTTATTCTCTCCAAGTAGATATCTCTCATCTTTTCACTGTTTCTTACTCATTTACAGACTCTCTTTTACAGCCTGTTGCTAAGGGCTTGTTCTCGCACACACCCATTCACTTGTATATTTCAACACTTGTAATCTCTATCTCCGCTTGATGTTGACACTCTCAAAGATGTGATAGGGGACCCATGGAACTCTCGGTAGCTTCAGCTAAAGTAGATTGCCTCGTACCTTGGTCTCTTTGTGGAGGTGCAAGAATAGGCGAGGAGAGAGGAAGTATCCCGTGGTGGAGAAATAACCTTATCATGGGCGATTGAATTCCTCCTTGGACAGTTGACATCCCTAATGGCTCTAAATATCTCATTGATGATGTTTTGAGGCACTTCCTTACATGGTTCCACTTGTTTTGCAATGTTCTCCCGAAGCCTAGTGAGGACACTCACATAAGGCTTGCCACAATATTTGCAAGTCCATAAATAGCATTTTGATCTTCATGCATTGTGATTGATAAAGAGAGGAGCGGCTTGAGAGAGAGGAGTAGATAGAGGGAGAGGAGGGTGAAACTTATGCTTGGGCAATGGATTATGGAGCCTTGAAGAGAAAGAGAGAAAGAGAGAGAGAGAGAGAGAGAGAGAGAGAGAAATAGAGCTTTAAAGGTGAGAACATAAGAGCTTCAAAGTTTGAGAGAGAGAGAGAGAGAGAGAGAGAGAGAGAGAGAGAGGGGGTCCAAAACATGGAAAATGGGCATCCAAATGGTCGAAAACGGCTACTTCGCAAAACTGTGCATAGACGAGAACAATAAAAAATGGTCAAAAATTGAACCGTACAACACCGGTCGAAACTTGGACCGTACAATATCGTACGGCATTGTTTGTAAGATACGATACCGTACGGGAAAATACGGTACGATATAAAATTTTTCGTATCGTACGATAAAATACGATGTTTTAAAAAAATACTTATAAACTTAGGTATTTCCAAATCCAGATATGGAGTATTTTAGAAAGGAGGGAAGCATCATAGTATAGAGGAAGCTCAAACAACCATAGATAAGCAAAAAAAAAATCATTACCTTCCAAAAAAATATTTTTTTTGGAAATGTTTGTTTGAAAAACGATTTTTTTTTGGAAAAATTTGTATGAGTATGTGTCGTACGATAAGCCATTGTATGTTGTACGAAAACAACCCTGTCCGTACGATAAGGTGCCGTACGTTGTATGGAAACAACTATGGCTTCATGTAAAAAGAAATAAAATACTACAAAGTACTCGGGGGAGCACCATAAACAAGTAAAGAAATGAACTATGAAAAACAAGTACTCTTACCTTGTGAGAAGAAGATAAGTAAGCAATGCATTGCGAAGTTGAGCTTATGTTGCAAGGACAATCTACAAGCATAAGAAAATATATATATTAATAAGCTTTATTCTTATGGATTTATGCATAGAGCTTATGCATTAAGCTTTAAGCATATAGCTTATGCATAGGCCATATGTATTAAGATTTATGCACGAAACCATAATGAATTAAGTCCTTGTATATAAGGTTGAAGAATAAGGCCTTCTACATAGGCTTAAGAATAAGGGCTTCATGTAGAAGGTTTAAGCCTTATGCATAAGGTCTTAAGCCATAAAGTCTTATGTAACATGCACTATATACAAATCCTTTATGCATATTGTCTCTATGCATAGCCTTATGCATAGCCATGATACATGTTACATAAGGCTTCATGCATTAAGCTCTTATGCATAATGCTTAAGCTTAAACCTCTATGCATAAGGTCTCAAAGCTTTACGCATATAGGCTTAAGCATAAGGGCTTTATGCAAAGAGGCTCAAGCATAAGGGCTTTATGTAGAGGCTCTATGCATAAAGGCTTAAAGCCCTTATGGTTAAGCTTATATGCATAAATCTTTGAGGCCTTATGCATAGAGGCTTAAGCATAAGGACTTTATGCATAAGCATTTTCATAAGCCTTATGCATAGAAGGCTTTATGCAGAAGGCCTTTATGCTTGGCTTTATGCTTAAGCCTCTATGCATAAAGCCCTTATGGTTAAGCCTATATGCATAAAGCCCATATTCATAAGCCTTATGCATAGTAGAGACTTAAGCATAAGGGTTTTATGCATAAGCATTTTCATAAGCCTTATGCATAGAGGGCTTTATGGATAAAGCCCTTATGCTTAAGCTTATATGCATAAAGATTTGAGGCCTTATGCAGAGGCTTAAGCATAAGGGCTTTACGCATAAGCCTTAAGCCTAAGGGCTTTATGCATAAGCCTTGAGCATAAGGGCTTATGTATAAGCTTTACGATGAAGCTTTTATGCGTAAGCCTTATGCATAGAGGCTTTATGCATAAATTTGTTATGTTTAAGCCTATATGCATAAAGCTTTGAGGCCTTATGCATAGAGGCTTGAGCATAAGGGCTTTAGGCATAAAGCATCTATGCATAAGCTAGTTCAAAGCTTTATGCATATAGGCTTAAGAATAAGAGCATTAAGTCTCTATGCATAAGGTTTATGATAAGGCTTCAACGTAAAGGCTTTATACATAGTTCTATAATGCATAAAATCTTCATGTATGAAGTCATAATACACAAATTATGAGATAAGTCCTTATGTATAATGAATTAAAAAGCACCCGAGGATACACGATAAACAAGTTAAAAAATAAACTATAAAAGACAAGTACTCTTATCTTGAAAAGACGATAATATATATATCTAGATAAATCCAGGAACATGCCCAAATTCACCTTAAGAAAGTGAAATTTATAACCTCATGATAGTCATGCATAAGACAATAAACCAATGTGTTATGAAGTTGAGCTTATCTTGCAAGAAAAATCTACAAGCATAAGAAAATGTATATGTTTATAAGATTTATACATATTGATTTATGTATAAAGCTTTATACATATGACTTTTGAATTAAGCTTTATGCATATCATATGTCTTTGTATTGAGATTTATGCATAATCTTAATACATTAAGCTTTATGCATGAAGCCATAATTAATTAAGCCCTTATACAAAAGGCTTAAGCATAAAGGGCTTAATCCATGAAGCCTTATGCAACATGCACTATATACGAAGTCTTTATGCATTAAGCCTCTATGCATAAGACATCATACAATAAGGCCTTATTGATAAAGGCTTTATGCATGAAGTCATAATGCATGTTACATAAGACTTCATGCATTAAGCCGTTATGCATAAGGCTTACACCTCAAAGATTAAAGCCCTTATGCATGAAGCCATAATGAATTAAGTCCTTATGCAAAAGGCTTAATCATAAAGGACTTAATTCATGAAGCCTTATGCAACATGCATTATATACGAAGCCTTTATGCATAAAACCTCTATGCATAGTCTTATGCATAAGGTATCATACAATATGGCCTTATTGATAAAGGCTTCATGCATGAAGTCATGATGCATGTTACATAAGGCTTCATGCATTAAGCCATTAAGCCTCAAAGATTAAAGCCCTTATGCATAAGAGTTAAGCCTCAAAGCCTAAAGCCTCAAAGATTAAAGCCCTTATGCATAAGACTTAAGCCTCAAAGCCTAAAGCCCTTATGCTTACGCCTCTATACAAAAGACCTCAAAGCTTTATGCATATAGGCTTAAGCATAAAGCCGCAAAGCTTAAAGCTCTTATGCATTATGACTTTCATATATGAAGCCTTTATGCATTGTGGCTCTATGTATGAAGCCTTGTGCTTAAGCCTTTATGCATAAGGCTTCATGCATAAAGCAATCACTTATAAATGCTTCATTGGCTTTATGTAAAGAGACTTTATGTATAAGCTTTAAAAAATGATTGCACACATAATAAAAACAATGCTCCCAAGCATCCAAAGATACACCATAAATAAGTTAAAAAAAAGTTTGTGAAAGGCAAGTGCTCTTACCTTAATTTAAAGAAGTTCAGTGTTTATTGAGAAGTAGAGTTTTCGTTGAAAAACAAGCTTCAATCTACATTTAAGTAAGAACTTGTCTTTTAACAAAAACTCTACTTCTCAACAAACACTCGACTCCTCTAAATTAAGATAAGAGTACTTGTCTTTCACAAACCCCTTCTTTACTTATTTATGGTGCACCCCAGAGTGGTTGGGAGCATTTTTTTAATTATGCCATCATTTTTTATAGCTTATGTATCAAGACTCTTAACATAAAGCTCATAAAGCCTTTAATTAAATTATTTGGAAAATATAAAAAATTAAATTTTCCTTCTTCTCTTTTCTTATCACCATGGTCTCTTCCAGTAATGTGAGAAGACCTAGGGAGAAGGTGGAAGAGCTTGTGCTGCATAACACAAGAGATGAGAATGGAGTTTGGGCTCCAACAAGATTCAGGGTTGGGGCTTGGATCTACATGCAGCCAAGCTCTAAGGTACCACATCGAGTGCGTCAACTGGGGAATATGCTATATTATTGGAAGGGGCGGCTACAAGGCTTCAAGCATACTAAGAAGGAAGGACTGGTTGTCATAGTGCAACATGTGTATACCCTTGGAGACATATATATTGAAGGCCAACGACCAAGGTTTTCTTCAAATTTTCAGTGTAACATAAACACAGCTTTAACAACATGCTAATATTGGATTTCTTATTTTAAATTTTTTTATGATTCTTCATTTTCTTATGTCTCTCTGTAGATATTTTTTCCTCTAATTATGTTGAGGAACAACTACTCTAAAGCTTCACTGGAGTTTTCTATGCTATGCATGCATCCATTGGAGAGGCAATGTTTATATCTGAAAGCCCAAGTGATCTTGTACAGAACAATATCTTTTTCTTTTCACTCATATTTTGTAGATAAAAAACCAGGTTTATTTGGCAAGCTAGAAAAGATCCCCAATCTCTCTCTTAACAATCCGGAATGGCCCAAATCTGATGCTTAGATCATCTTATGCTTAAAGTTTAAGATGGTAAGTGATATGAAGACATCACTTAAGTTTTCAAAGGCATCTAGGTCAGTAGGGCTAAATTAGTTTTGTCTTTTATATGTTTTTGTATACATGTTCAATTTCATGTCAATGCACCAAACAAAAACAATGTATATTTGTAAGGAGGTACGGGTTGATCTCATTCAAGGATTACTAGGAGAGGGTTGGGAGGTTAATGAGGGGTCACATGAAGGTGATGTGTACAAGTGCAATGTAATAGATTCTACAGTGTCTTTCAGATTCTTGAAGGCACACTCTATTTTGTACATGCGTCTGCACTATCAAAGATGGATGCAAAAGCACGGGACATGGATCCCACTTCAAGTCTCAAAAGAAGAAATTATGTCTATTGAGGTAGCTGTGATGATGCAAAATGGATGGATTGAGTAAGTGGTAGTAAGCAAGCATTGGAGCGTAGCAGACCTGTGCCAACACTTTAGCATCATGGGCTTTGACAATGTGAAAGAGTCAAGTTTCAAGTTGATGAGAAGAAAGGTATATCTGATTCCACTACATGTCTAGAATTAACCCTTACACTTTTTGGTTATTGTCACTTTCAATATTTTTATAGATTGGGAAGCGTAAGGAGGGGACAACCATGGTCCTAGAATCATGGCAAATGGGGGACCTTGAATTTTCAGTAGCAAGGTGCATAGCCCTACCAACACATAATAGGCATATGGAAGAGCTTGAAGATGAACTGAGTATAAGGAAAAATAGTCTCTGTTTTGATGCACGTGAGGGGTAAGAGTTTCAGGATCGAGGTGAAGGCAATGACAAGCTTTCAAGTCAACAAGGAGATGGAGATCAACATGAAGTAAATGTTACAAGAGGGACAAAAAATGTTACAAGATGGAGATCAACATGAAGTAAATGTTACAAGAGGGACAAAAAATGAAGATATTATAACAATTTTAGATTAGATGGCATGCTTGTAATTTTGTAGCAGGCTCTTTTTTAACCAATCTTTATTTAATTGAAATCTTAATATTTTTACAAACTGTAACTTTTTTTGTCTAGCAGTCTAGTGTATAAAGGGCAAACTTTAAATTTTAACTATAAATAGTCTTCTTTCTCATTTTCACGCAATAGAAACCAACCACGAGCTCACACTATCTCTTTGCATTCACATGGCTATCCATTTTGACAACTTTTGTGAGTTCCTCTCCACCATCTCGTGGACAGGCAAGAGAGCTCTCTGTCATGTTCTCTCGTGAAGTCGACTTTGAAAAGTCGCTTGTCCTTGCGTCCCAACATTATGAGACGCAGATTGCATACATGGAGCAATACTTGGCTCCCCACTCCATCTCCTTTTTCCATTGCCCCATTGATCGATGGGTGTCTGTTGAGCTGCTTAAGTACATTTAACAATATGCTCGTCCCTACATCTAGTGTTTTGAACGCTTCTCGACATCTGCATCTCCGCAGGAGCTTATTGTACAATAAGCAAAAGGTGAAGAGTTTGGGGAAGGGCAATTTAGGAACTAGGTTCTTCTCGTGACTTACCACTTTTGCGTTCCTCATCAGCGAGATGAGTATTCAAATGAGGAGGTAGAGATGCCTGCATTGCAATTTGCAGGGTATTTGAGGGATGACAAGGAAGTGAAGACAGTAGGAACGAGTGCTGGTGTGGAAGAACAGCTTGCATCAGAGAACTTTTCAAAGGGTGCACAATCTACAGCTGAACAACCCACTATAGTAGAAGATGCAAGGTCATCTTTTCCACACGAGGAGAGCAAGGTGGTGCCAGAGCTTGAGATCAATCTCTTGGGTACCATTGTGGTGGAAGGTGAAGAATACTTATTTCTTCATGACCTTGAAAAGGTAGCTGGCTTGAGAATGGATGAATGCTTGGACATTATATGCACGCGATGTGAGGTGGATCTTGATACGTCCAACCTCGGTCCTCACCTAGATAGTGCTATATTATTTCTTGGAGAATCTATCGTAGAGACAGTTGCTTTGGTCAAGGAAACTGTGGTTGAGACCGCGGAGCATGCTCTAGTTTCAGAGGAGGAATTCACAACCTTACAAGACAAGCTAGAGGTTGAAAA
The DNA here is from genome assembly GCF_041138505.1 of Cibotium barometz. Classification (NCBI taxonomy): domain Eukaryota; kingdom Viridiplantae; phylum Streptophyta; class Polypodiopsida; order Cyatheales; family Cibotiaceae; genus Cibotium; species Cibotium barometz. Next base: position 17,119,485 of record NC_141057.1, on the reverse strand, counting down.
GGATACCCTTATTGCTAGAGTGATGGAGGAGACCAAAGCATCAAAAAGGATGAGACTAAGTCCTCGGTTTATCTCTTCGTCCCTACCAGCACTTTGACAAAAGAAGACATTGAGTAAGGTAATAATCGACCTTTTACAACCTAGAAACATTTGTAATTATGTATAGGAAAATATTTTGATTTTTTCTTTGATTGCAGAGGGTGGTTGAAATTGACGCATTTGTTGGGTCGAGAGGCGACGGCAGCAGAGACCAGGCCAAGGTCTATGGACATGATGCTGTGTTGGCACACTATCTTGGTCGACTTCTTGTGGATGGCATCGTCATTATCCATAGGGACTACACCCCTCAATCTGCCTTCACTCTTCTTTTTGAAAGCCCTCTCTAAGGTGCTCTGTGTAGTCTCTATGATGGCACAGAGCACCAAATGTATAGTTCTGATTAAAAAATCTATTGCCTTCGATGTTTTTGGTTTTAGATTTAGGCGTAAGCTTCTTACTCGTATAGGTATAGCCAAAAGCATAGGTATAGAGGATCCTCAAGAAATAGCCCAATCACTCCTTGAGCACACTTTGTCCAATAACAAGAGAAGGAAGCTCAATATTGTAAGAAAACTTTTGTAAAGATGATGTATCACTTCTTACTATGAATACAATATAATTTTTGTAAACTTATTTTCATCAAGTATATCATTATTTTTTCTAGTTTGTACCATCAATGTTTTTGTGAATGCATTAGAAATGACCCTGGGAGCCTGGGGGAGTAGTGTCAGAACAGTGCGAATTTTGAGTCTGCATCGTTGTTGTAGAGCCCAAATTCGCATTGTTTTGGCATAGTTTTCCTAGTCCTTCAGGAGCAATTCTGATGCATTGGATGACAAATAATGTATTTTTACATATCATTAAAGGTATTTTTATCTTGTAAATTATTGTTTCTCATAATCAATGTACTCAACTTGGTTATAAATGTATCAAAAATGATTTTGAGTGGCTGGGAGAGCAGTGCCAGAACAGTGTGAATTTTGAGCTTGCACCGCTGTTGTAGAGCCCACATTCGCACTGTTTTGGCATAGCTTCCCTTGTCTTCCAGGAGCAATTCTCATGCATTGAATGATAAATAATGTATTTTTATATATGATTAAAGGTATTTTTATTTTATAAATTATTATTTTTATAATTAATGTACTCAACTTCATTATAAATAAATTAGAAATAATCTTGAGAGTGGCTGGGAGAGCAGTGTCAGAATAATGCGAATTTTGAGCCTGCACCGTCGCTGTAGAGCCTAAATTCGTACTGTTCTAGCATAGTTTTCCCAGTCTTCCAAGAGCAATTTTGATGCATTGGATGACAAACAATGTAATTTTACACATGATTAAAGCTGTTTTTATCTTATAAACTATTGTTTCTCACAATTAGTGTACTCAACTTTATTATAAATGTATCAGAAATGATCCTGAGTGGTTGGGAGAGCACGTAGCAAAAACTCCACAGGAGTTGAACTGAGTTCAAGAGTATAGCCTGGATGATGGAATTATGTATTATAATCGCAGGCTATGTCGACGAGATTACACTCATCAATACATGCAGGCTATAGATAAAAGAAGTTTATCTAGAGAATGCCTACACTGCAAAGAAACAATCTTGAGCCCAAATTATCCCGTAAGATAATATATGTGAGGGATCGCGTCTCATACCACCATGATACCACCCATACATACCTTATCAATTTGAAACTCCCTAGTATGCCGTCGGCTCCGTAGCTAAGAAGAGGAAGAAGCTAAAGCAGAGAGATCCTGAGAGAGAGAGAGAGAGAGAGAGAGAGAGAGAGAGAGAGAGAGAGGGAGTGAGTGAGAGAGACTGTTAAAACTTTGCTGTTGCAGGTTTAACACAAATCCGTTTTTCTAAGTAGAAAATGATATTTTTGATATACAAATATACTAACAGGGAGTTTTTCATCAATAAATTATATTTATAAGAAAAATTCAAAAATAATAATTTTTGGGGTCCCCATAATTTCGGGATCTCATGGATGCAGTGGTTCCTGACAGGTAGTTATGTTTATGGGGTTGTGGGGACCTGACACTTAGTTATGGATGTACTGACTTTTGACAGGCTTTTGACGTGGCCCTTGAATTACAAGCTTTTTGGAGGAAAAAAATTATTTTTCATCATACATATTGGTTGGGTGTTGTTTTTTCCACCTCAAAATGTAAAAAAATAAAAAATATTTTTTTTAACTTTTTGGGGCTAACCTAAATACGAGAATGTTTTGCTGATGTGGAAGGGAGATATGGTGGGAGTTAATGAGAAAGGAGATTTAAAATTGACAAGAAAGATTCAATTTGTAGAGAGTGAAGATAAAAAATTCAAAAAGTAAGACAAAAAGTATGAGAAAAGTCAAAAAGTAAGAGAGAGTATGAGAATATTCTCTTTAAAAAATGAAACTAGGGGGTATGGTTGATGTGAAAAGGTAAAAAATAGGGATCATCATAGCCTTTGTCTCCTTTAAGCCTAGTTTTTTAAGCTCCAATCTCTTAAAATTAGGAATCTTTAGGAGGCTCTTTTTGGGTCGAAAGAATTCCTAATGGCTTATTGCATAAAGTCATACGTATTAAGCTTATGTATATAGCTTAATGCATGAAGCTATATGTATAAAGTTTAATGTATATGACTTTTGCATAAATATATAGATAATAAAGCTATATACATAAAGCGTATACTTAAATCTTAATGCATATATATTTTGCATGAAGTTTAATGCGTTGAGAGCTCTCTTTATGCTCAATGCTTATGTATAAGACTTTATGCATAAAGATAAAATGTATAAGTCTTATGTATTAAGCTTAATGTATAAGCTATATGCTTCAAGCTTAATGCATAAAGTCATATGCATAAAGCTCAATGCATGAAGGTATATGCATAAAGTTTAATGCATATGGTTTTTGCATAAATATATATATAATAAAGCTATATGTATAAGTCATGTATAAATCTTATGCTTGGATCTTAATGCATATGGATTTTACACAAGGCTTAATCTTATGCGCGCATTCAAAGCTCTATGTTCTATTTTTGCATTAATGCATAGATTATATATAATGCCTAACGTTTTATGCTTATGTATATGGATTAATGCATAAAGCTTTGTGCTTTTTCATATGACTCAATGCATTATGTTTTTTTACATGATGTTACAAGCGTTCGTAATCGCATCACTGACAAAAGGACGATAAAAACAGGGAGAACAAAGTGGAAAGTATTTAGTGATGACGATGAGAACTCAAATACTTTTACATCATGTAAAGATAATATTTATGAGTATATTTAAGAGAGCATTGGTTTATGCCACTTCTGTATATGCATTTTATAAAGCTTAACTTAATACATACCTTTAGTGTAAAAGGCTTTATGTGTTAAGCATATGAAATAAGCCATTAAGCCTATTCATCTATCAATGTTTAATCAAGGCAATGCATTTGTATATGTTTATTTTTAATGATTAGAACCAAAACATTAATGAAGATAGTCAATAACATATTATTTTTTGTCACGTATCGAAACATTCAAGATGCATACAATATTGCTCTTCGTAAAAAGCAATATGTGCCATATCTTGTTCATGGCATGCAAGAGCGTGGTGGGTGTACTTAAGGTGACGTCGATATAGCTGAAAAGAATCTTTTCAACGTGGAGAGAGAATCATATTATCTCGTTCATGTAAGAAACAATAGCTCATAATGAGCTTATCAATTTAGTGCAACGAGCTTAGCAAAATATAGTTTATGATTTAGATATAATGAACTATGTAATTTGTAATACAATCTATGAAATATTGTATTGTAATTTTTTTGAAGTTTAAGTATTTAAGTGTTCTAAGAAAGTATCATTAACTAGTGTCTAAATAGTATGATTAAAAAAAACAGAGATAGAATGGGGAAGATTTGTGGGGACAAGTTTGGAAGCTAGAACAAGTAGGCACATAAGAAACCCAACAAGGATATGGTGAGGGGAAGAAGAAAGGTGTTGGAAAGAGTCCACCTTGTTTACAAGCTTCGAGAATGTTGGATTTGGTACTAGCCCAGTGAGAGATCTTGTGGGCTTTCTCCGTGCATGTCCTAAAAAATCTCACCCATTGTGTCTCCGTTTTTTGTTTTTACAAATTGTCCACATCTATAGCCATGCGTAGGCATGTCTCCACAAATCTCACCTATTCTTTCTTCGTTTCTTTTTTGTAGACAGTCCGTTGCTATAGCCGCGAGTATATACATGGATAAGTGTGTGGCTTTTGACGCTATTGTAGACGCGTTTAAATGTGTGATTGTAATCACGTGCTCGTTGTCGCGTACATAGTCATTTTGATAGTCGTGTGAATATTTTTTTCATATATATTTTGATAGTCTTGATAAGGATGTGCTCTTTATTTGTTGTAGTGTTACTAATAGATTTATCTCAATTGTACTTCACTTTGAAAATCCGCTTACATCTAATTATTCTTTTCTTCTTAGGTAATGATAGTAAATTGTATGTTATATTTGTATCTAATTTAGTCGTCTATTTATCCATGGAATCTTTACAATCTTATGTTTAAGTGTCCTCAAAACATGGGGGCTTTATCTCTTGAATGGATTTGACTATAGATACATAATAATGATTTTTATATCTACTATCTCTCAACCTATCAATTGGATATCAAACCTTGGTGGATCTCTATATACTTGGATCTAGATTATTTTCAAGTATTCTCAACTCTTCTTAGACTCTTTATACACCAAGTGTAACCATTATCAAGATTTTAAATTTCTCGTTAAGGTTATGTTTTGGACTACTAGACTCTCCATCAACAAAGGAGTGACCTTTTGAAACATTAGTATTATAAAAGGTTGATTGTTCTTTTCTTTTTCCTTGTGTGATGTATGGTGAACTTGTTAAATTTTCAAAACTAATAGTATCACCATGTAATATGGCATAATTTGTTTAATATTATGTCTCAAATTGCTTCTCTCAAAACAGTCTCACTGTTGGAGGACTTTGTTGATCTACTAAGTGTCTATGATTGTTGCTCTGTATTTGAGACATCCATTCAAGTTTTTTATTTAGTCTTCATATAGATTTTGATTGGTGTATATCAGTTTCTCATGATATCAAACATATCATTGTCCACTCATATTGCAAGTGTAGTGATGTCATATGGTACATTGGTTCTACATTAGTGCAATATTCATATAATAAGATTAAAGTTTTAAAGAATATTTATCGTGTTTCGTTACTCCATTGTTAGTCCTAGTTTGGGACATGTCAAGCACGAGCTATGTACCTCAGGGACCACACATAAAAAATAGTCGATAGGATGGAAAAGTCTTCATATTGTAGTCGGCCTAGCATCAATAGGTATGACTAAGAGGAATGTGGACATTGGCAAGCATCATAAACACACACATTATTTAGTGCTTAAATGTAGCATGTTTTGTCCACATAAAAAGTCAATAGAATTTCTATTGATCGATTAGTAGCAAAATATCATACCATAATCTAACTCTCAATCAAAATCATCATTCATAAAATCATTTTGAGCAGTACAAGAGCAATTATGTGTGCCTAAAGTTTTTAGCTTCTTGCCACATACATTCAACATTCAGCACTTGATTGTGCTACAATTTTTAAGAACTTCTCGCGAAGAGAATTCTTTAGCATTCAGCCAACATATGTGTATTCTTCAGTTTTGGGTTTCCATAGTGGTCATCGAAGAGCTATTCAAAGGAGCTTGGACATCATATGGTCTACATTCGATCTACTTTGTATGATTATCAATAAAAGTCACATAATAGTTGCATCATTTGAATCATGTCAACTTAATTGGCTCCCAAACATCTGAATGTACCATATCCAAAGGTCTTTGACCTACGTTCTTATCATTAAAAAATGCATGTTTAGTCTTACATATTTGATTGGCATGCTTTATGCATTTCATTTGCCTTAAACTCTGGTAAATAATAATACTTATTATTTTCAGTTGTTTAAATGGCATGTCCAATGTGTTTATGTTAAATGTTGATGTTTACAATCACATTTGTATAACATGCAAACAATGTAGTCTTCACTTCAGACATACTGACATTCAATGTGAATATTCAGTCAACTCTAGTTTTCTTTAAAATTATATTGAAGTCTTTCACATAAAATTCATGAAGGTTAAATCTCAATTTTGGGCCTTGTATAATCATTTGATTAACACAAATCAAATTCTTGCTTATGTTTGGCGCATAACACACATTAGCAAGATGCTCCATTTATATATCTATATATATAAATTTTTTAACATGCACAATACGGCGTGTTGTATCATCAGGCATTTTCAATTGGTTTCTTTAAATTTCTCATTTCACTAAATTTTACCATGATAATAGCATTTTACGCTATTTTTATTTTTGTTTCTTTTTCATCCATTGCATTTTCTCTTGCTTTCGTTCTCTAGAGTGGCCTCTCACATATTTGTGATTAGAAGTTATGTCGTTGTCTCTGGCTTTTGTTTTCATATATACTTGTATCTCGGTATCTAGATGAGGATTTGTCTCTATCTCTACTTATGTTCGAGTAGAAGATCAAACTCTACTCCTACATCGTTGTATATTTTCAAAACATGATTTTCTCTCCATATTCATCTCCTTGCTAGTCACAAGGACTACAAGGTCTTAAAAGTTGAGATTTTTTTTAAAAAAGTTTGAAATTACTCATAATCTTTTTTTCAGTTAATTTGTTATGCCTAACACCAATTCATTATCTCTGAGTGGTGCTTCAATAGAGCCTAGGACATTAGTAAGTTTTATAATCATCAATAAAAAATCATTAATATATAGTTTTTTCTATTATATTATGCAGCTCTTGCTTTAAGTATATCTTTTTAGTCTTTGTACTTGTGCTATACAACTTAAACAAGGTATTCTACACATCTTTAGGTATTGCCACATCTTATATATGATCACTCATAGAGTTTGACACACTAATAGAGAGCCAATACATGTCTTTACTAGTCCTTTGATGCCATCATACTCACAAGGGACGGGGGATGATAATGGGGGAAGAGAACGGGATAGGAGACGGCCATAAGTAGGGAACGGGGATGGGGGAGGGAACGACATTTAAAAAATAAAATTTTAAGATTTTTTGCTTTACACTTATTCAAAAGGACACCACATGTCCATACATATCTTGGAGGATAGCTTCGTCGCCCAAAGGCTTCGTATCCGCAAAAAATCCCACTACATGCTTGGGGCCAATGATCTCCATGGTGGTAGTCCGATCCATCGCAAGCACATTTGCGCTCTTCTCAGTGTCGGATGCATCATGAGATGAGATTAAGTACATCTGTCCACAGGAATATGCAACGACACCATGAATACTCCACTTGTGGGTGTCGCTCCATCCATACACAATGAGGGAGACTATGTTCCTCTCCCATTGTCGCTTTGTGTTGTCGGCCTCTTACTCTACAATGTGCTTCTCCTTCTCGAGCAATGTAGTGCACAAGCTCTCGGATAAGGGGGACATAGGTTGAGACATACTTCCCAATTTTCTTAACCATGGCCTTGAAGTATTTCAACCTATTCAAGAAAGCAATTCACTAATTAGAATGGGACTAGTATGATGAAAACATGAATGATGAATCAACGATGATCAATCGCACTTACCTAGCCGCTTGAAAGGCAATGTGGTCGTGGAAGGAGAGGGTCATCGCCATGTGCACCTCCTCCTCCAACATGGGGTTTCCATTCTCCCCAAGTGTAGATTGTTGTTGTGGGCCATGCAAGGGTTAAGAGACCATGGAGATGGAGGGTGCAACGACACCATGAATACTCCACTTGTGGGTGTCGCTCCATCCATACACAATGAGGGAGACTATGTCCCATTGTTGCTTTGTGTTGTCGGCCTCTTACTCTACAATGTGCTTCTCCTTCTCGAGCAATGTAGTGCACAAGCTCTCGGATAAGGGGGACATATAGGTTGAGACATACTTCCCAATCTTCTTAACCATGGCCTTGAAGTATTTCAACCTATTCAAGAAAGCAATTCACTAATTAGAATGGGACTAGTATGATGAAAACATGAATGATGAATCAGCGATGATCAATCGCACTTACCTAGCCGCTTGAAAGGCAATGTGGTCATGGAAGGAGAGGGTCATCGCCATGTGCACCTCCTCCTCCAACATGGGGTTTCCATTCTCCCCAAGTGTAGATTGTTGTTGTGGGCCATGCAAGGGTTAAGAGGCCATGGAGATGGAGGGTGTTAGTGTGATGGATGAAGCAACATTCTTCCTTGATGGTAAAGGTGATGGCATGCATGATCCTAATCCACTATATGACTCCATCGTAGAGCCTTGAGTTCCTCTCTCCATCGTCATGGGATCCATGGCCACTCGTGGTGTCCTTGCTACTTTGACTGTCTCAGATGACAAGCTTGTCGAGAAGTTCTCGTCTATTTTCGGGCGTGACATTCATGTAAAACCGCACCTCATGCCCACTCTTAAGCAAGAGGTGGGCTTGCACTTTGTGGGCACCACCTGTTCCTTGGTACATGCAAATCTTGCATGCCCATGGCCGAGAATTGTCTCCATGAGCGGATGGGGTGTAGCTAACATCCTCCCACCATGTCCATCCCGTCGTCCTTCTACGGGAAGCCTCGGCATGGGCGAAGGATTCCATGGTTGAAGATGGCTTGTCACTTGAAAGTTGATATCTTGAGAGAGGGAGAGAGAGGCTTGAGGGAGGAATACTTGACACTAGAGTGCTTGTGTGAGAGGCTTGGAAGCTCAAAGAGGCTTGAGGAAAAGAGACTTGAGTCTATAGTGCTTGTGTGAGAGGCTTGACGGAGAGAGACTAGAGTGCTTGTCTGAGAGCCTAGAGGCTTGGAAGTTGGAAGATTCAAGAGGCTTGAATCTTGAGGGAGAGAGACTAGAGTGCTTGAAGGCTTGAGCCTTGAATGTGTGTGTGAGGAACTGTGTGTGTGTGCTTGTTCTTATATCAATAGGCAAGAGGAAGAGACAAGGCATGAGGGCCACTATGGCCCTTGTGACTATGGGCCAAAATGGCCCCCAAGACAGCATCCCTAACGGCCATAAAATGGTTATAAAAATGACCGTTAAAGTGTGCAATGGATCCTTGTCGTCCTCCACACCATCCGTGTCCAGTGTCATCCTGGTCTCCTCGTCCCTTGTGAGGGATGCCTTCAGGGGGGAGACACCAGTCTGTCCCCATCCTTGACATGTTCTGAAATGGCATCCCCACGTCTCATCCTCTCATCCCTTGCTTATGGATGCTATACTTTGAAGATACATATTTATTGTGGAGTGGGATTTTCTTTGGAAGTCTTCATCTTCTCATTGTCACTTGGAATAAACTTTAAATGATATTTTTTAATGAGAAAATTTATTATCTTAAACTTCGATGCATGGAAGTTGTTCTTATACGATTAATTATCACTCACAATGTTGGATATATTGTTAGCCATAGTTACATGTGAAGACTTTCACTTAAAACAAAAAATAGTATTGTGCTATCTAAATGGCATTTACTATAAATTTTATACTCACAACAATCTTGCAGTCTCTAGTAATCTGCATTATAGATGTATAAACAACCACTTGAAATAGTATAAACCTATTATATAGTCGCTTTAAGTGAACTAGTCACGTAAACGTATGCTAACTCTAGGTTAACACGGACTATCAACATGTATCAATAACGCACATGTATATCTATGATAAACTTATTAAAAGTGTGATTGGTCATAATGAGTGGAGATGAGCTATCTATAATAAGCACACCTGTATCTACGACAAGCTTAGTGGAAGTGTGCGTTGGTCACAAGTGTAGCTGAGCCATCTATAATGATCCATAAGCAATGCACAAGTAGTGTATGAGTCACTAAAGGATGTACAATTGATAACTCATTTCATTCATATTTTTGGTATAATTATGCTCAATGATATACTCAAGGGATGATTGATAGTCAAGTGAGAAAGTGGACATCTACCTAATGTATGCTTAGACTAGCTTGGATAATGTTATATAATAAGTGGACTCTCAAATTAGTTATTGGGTGTGGAGGTTCAAAATTATAACTCCCTTGTATATAAGTAAATTTCTCCAATTAGAAAGAGACATTTCCTTGAGTGTTGATTGAGAGTGTGCTCTTAATTTTTATGCTCTAGCTCTTTATCATATTCTATTACTCTTTTGGTAGTGATTGTGTGCTAGTGAGAGTGTGAGTGAGAAAGAGAGAGAGGACTATTGTCTTATGTGGTGGAGCATTGAAAAGATTCGGGAAGGAGAGAGATCTTGAGCTCTTGCAAGCACATACACACTCACACAATGATGGATAAGATACACACAAAGATGAAAGGTTAAAATCTTCTTCTTCTCACTTAAAAAAGAAGGCTAAAATCTTCTTCTTCTCACTTAAAAAATAAGGCTACAAAAGATAAGAGAAAACCCAACATAAGTACTCTAAGAGTACTATGGCACTCTAAAGAGTACTATGTGTAAGTAATCTATAATGTGAATACAATAAATAAGTGTGATGACAAGATAAGTATGCCATAACGCATTTGGACTAGGTAGGTGTAGTTCAATTCTAGATCATTGGCAAATATCCATATCCATCGTATCAACTATCAAACACGCTAGTGGTGTAAATGTGGAACTGTGGAACGGTCACCTAGGTGTGTCATGAGTGTTAGTTCGTGTTGAGCTTGACATCTCAACATTGTCTCTCAAGCTCAACTCTACCTCCATGAGTGTTAGTTCGTGTTGAGCTTGACATCTTAACATTGTCCCTCAAGCTCAACTCTATCGCCACGACTCCAAGTATATTGCAAAATTTGTAAAGTTTCTCTCCTTCCAAGGTCTTGGTGAAAATGTCAGCTAGTTGCTCCTCTGTGTTGACGTACACGAAATCAACATCTCCTGTCAAGACCTCTTTGATGAATTGATAATGGATCTCTATGTGTTTGGACTGGATTCTTGGTCAACTGTATGCTACTAAGGTTATCACAGTAGATAAGGACTTGTCTATTTACATGCAGTCCTAAATTTATAAGTATCTTACGTAACCAAGCTACCTCACATGCTACCATCATAGCATTTCTTTACTCTATCTTTGTACTTAAGAAGCAACTCTTGGTTGCTTCTTGCTGCTCGATGTAACAGCACCACTATCAAAGGAAAACATAAACTTGCTAGAAGATGAAAGATCTTCTATTCAAGATGCTACCAGTTTAATGTGCACAAGCCATAGTCACAAAAAACACATTTCTAACTTTTAAAACCTAGAAACCTCTGCAGTACAATAGTTTTGTCCAAATTTTAGGTTTCAGTTTTTTCTCTTTTTCTTTTGGGGGGGGGGGTTTTCTTGGCTTTTTGTTCATATGTTCCTCATCACCTTCTAACTCCTCTTCTCTTTCTCTATCTAAAAAACCTCAAAACCTTTGCAGTAAGGTAGTTTTGTCCAAATTTTAAGTTTTTTTCATTTTTTTGGTGGGTTTTTTTTCATTCCATCTCCTCCTTTTTACTTCCGTCTCCTCTCTTTCTTCTTGTCTACTCTTGACCTATGTTCCTTCCTATTTTCTTTCACTCTCTCCTTAACTTCTTTCTTCTTTTTCTTCCACTTCCTCTCCTTTTCCCCTCTTCTGCACCTTGTTTCATCTCCTTCCTTTTTCCCCTCTTTCTTCTTATACCATCTCTTGCTCTGTTGCTTTTCTTCCTTTTACACTTCTTCTCCTTCCTTCCTCCTCCCACTTTCTCCTCTTTGCCATCTTCTGCTTTACAGCTTTTATTTTCTCTCCTTTACTCTCTTCTTCTTCTTCTACCACCTCCCTTTCATGATGATTTACAATGCATTTCTCTCTCTCTCTCTCTCTCTCTCTCTCTCTCTCTCTATATATATATATATATATATATATATATATATATATATACATATATATAATTCTAATAAAAACCTCATTATTTTTTTGTTTTTTTAGTGATGGACGAAACATTTTGAAAAAAAACCTTCAAAACCTTGAAACTTTAAAAACCTAGAAATGTTTCTTGTAGAGAGAAATTTCAACATCACTTGGCACCTAGCTTGGTTCTCATAGGAGGTTTACCCTAGTATATAGAGAAATGTCATTAAAAAAGATAAAATATTACATGAAATAGTGTCTACTTTATTACTTTATGCACACATATTTGTACAAAAATACAAGCTATGTTGTTAGAAAAAATGCAAGCATAGCTCGATAAGTACAAAAAATGTATGTATAGAAAGGGTGGCATGTCCTACTCGTTATCATCATCTCCACCTTCCTCACCTTTTCCCTCACTATTTTTACTTGGCCTCTTTCACGTCATTGTGTGGGTCTTTTGGAATGCCTTGCATGCATCGACGAATATAAAGTTTATAGTTGACGATGCTTATAAACGTTAAAATTGCAATGTGTCTGACCATCGTAGCACCACCATCACCACTACATTGGCTACGAGATGACCATCATCACGTGCTATGTTGCTCCAAAGCCTTAGTCCCATCAATGGGATTGGAAGGAGCCGTTGAAGAAAACGCTTGCTTGGTTATCTCAAATTTTTCAGGAGACAACATTTGTTAGAAGCTATGGATCCATAGATTTAAAACAAACATATAAGTGCATTAGGGTTTTTTCTCTATACATTAGGACTATCTCTGATAGTCCTTTATGCATGCCATATGTATATAGCATGCATAGAGGGTATTCCGAACTATAGCCCTAATGTGTAAAGGGCTACCTTCTATGCATTAGGGCTATCCTTAGGATTGCTCTCTATGCTTGCTATATGCATATGGCATGAATGCCATATATTGCATATGGGCTATGGATATACATAGAGTGCTACCAAGGATAGCCCTAAATGCATGCCTATAGATTTTTTTAAAAAAAAACTAGATAATGAATAGAGCAACAATCTTGCATCCCTCCTTTAGGATAAGTGAAGGATTCGGAGCTAAATGTGCGTGAAGAACTTTGATAAATTCCACAAAATCATCGACTGCAAAACTCCATTGCAAAGACGATCTTGGAGTGAGCTTTTATATGCCACAGAGTAGGTGTATTGCCGTCACTACACAGAGAAATAAGCTGGCTATTCATCATGACGAGTGAATGATTATAGTTGCTTTACTACATAAAAGTTCGTTGGTTGCTTTCGCAGTGTAAGGTGCCACAAGGAGTTGGGGCTTTCTATCTCTAAAGGAGACTAAATCTCAACTTAACTCTGTATTTTACCAAAAGTTGTGTTTCTTCTCATCGTGTGCATAGAAGAAGTCGATCATTGATGTGGCTGGTTTTGTCAAATATAGCTTGATATTGCAAAGAAAAGCTGTAGGTAGCTTATACAGAGAGCCTCTTTCTCTCTCTCTCTCTCTCTCACAAGCATCCTCTCTTTTTTATAGAGATAGAAGTCTCTTTCTAACATTCGATAAGAACGAGTTCTTGTCTTTATACACACATACACAGATTGCAAGTCTAACAAAAAGAAGTAAAACTTAATCTTACCGCATACATAAGAAATGAGAGGTTGGTTTCTTACTAACTTAAGAACATAGTAGAAGCTTGTACTAAGATCTTAAAGAGCATAAACACTTTAGAGAATCACACTCAATGAGCATGTACTATTATTAAGTTAATCACATAGAGAATATAATAAAAATCAAACATAATAATTGAGCTTAAAGCTTACTAATACGCGAGCATAGAGGCAATCTTAACACGCATATAAAGAATGGGTATAGAAGTACTACCAGAGAAAAATGAGCACTCTTGTTGTGTAAGGTGGACTTCTTCTTTTTTTAACGAAAAATTATAAGGTACGCTATTAATTAATTTCAATGTGTTTTCATTTCGTTCCTTTTGTATAGATTTTTATTCTAAAGTAAATAATTATATCTTCACTTTTCAAAGCACTAACGCTTTAAAGATACATTTGTCTTATCGTTTGTTGATAAATATTTGGCATAAAAAGATACATTTGTCTTATTGTTTGTTGATAACTATTTGGTATAAAAAGATACATTTATCTTATTGTTTGTGGATAAATATTTGGTATAAAAAGATTAATTATTGTTTTAAATCCGTGTGTGTGCATGAGAGAGAGAGAGAGAGAGAGAGAGAGAGAGAGAGAGTGTGTGTGTATAATTTAAAAAAAGTCGGTATAAGACACCACGGGGAGGGAGGGGTTTATAATAGGCGTTTATAATTAAAAATAGTAGGTAAATGATATTGGGAGGGAGGGGGTTATAATTAAAAATAGTAAGTAAACAATATTGGGAGGCAAGGATGTATAATTATAAATAGTAGGTTAAAAATACTTGAAATATTTAATATTTAGTAAATAATATTATCTATATATATTTGTATTATTTTAGTAAATAATATTTAACAAACATGTCCTATCTTGTCAAAGCACTAATTGATGGGATACACACTAGTCTTGTTATTTATGTTGATGATTTTTTGGTGCTACAATCTTATTTATA